>NW_007726817.1:150165-152725 GCF_000696425.1 Galeopterus variegatus | reverse complement strand
TGTCCATAGCCATGTGTGGGCACACACACACATTGGTATGCACCAGGGACACAGACCCAGGTGTGGACGGTAGCCAGCCACCTAAGCCCTGCCTCCACCTTGCTCCCCAGCTCTGCTATACATCTGGAGGGGCTCTCCTTCTCACCAACCTGCTTCTCTCTCCTCCTCACACTGCCTACCCTCTCAGAAACTCCACTCAGAATCCAAGTCATCTAGGTCCTGTGCAGAGCCATTGGTGTGTGTGTGTGTGTGTGTGTAAAATGTGTGTGTGTGTGTGTGTGTGTGTGTGTGTGTGTGTGTGTGTGTGTGTGTGTGTAAAATGGTCATGGGCCCTTGAGCAAGGCCCTCCTCATCAGTGAGCATTGGGTTCCTTGTCTCGTAGGGCTAATAAAATTACCAGCTTAAAGTTAAACAAGACAAGTTTTGTAAAGTGCTAAGCACGGTAGACACAGAGCTCACTCTCCATGAGTTTTGCCTATATCAGTATTACTTACGTACAGTGCTTAGAACAGTGCCTGGCACAGGGCAAGTGCAATGTAAATGTGCTGCCATCATTGTCATTACCATCATTGTCGTCATTAATATCCCTCATTCTGAAATTCTTGGCCAATTACACATAATTCTTGCTCAAGACCCTGAATACTCTTTCATCCTATGATAACGACAGTGATGGTGATGATGATAATAAAAGAGGAATCTTTCTCTTTTCATTTTCCTAGATGCCTTGTAAGGAGGGCAGATGTAGTAAATGGAAGGCTGTTTGTTCACTGAGCTCCTCAATAGAGGTGGACGTGCCCATTTGGAGCCTGGAGCTGGGGTGGCCATATTCTCTGCCTAACACAGGGAGAGGATTTGGAACTCTTGGGGAACCTGGCAGGAACCAACGAGACAGATGGCCAAAGGTTGTGTACCCCACAACAAGACCCTTTTCTGTGACCCCAAATCATCAGAAAAATCCATGATATGCTAGGCATGAGTGGATACCTTGTGCAACACAGTGGATTTCACTTCGGGCTGGCTCAGCACCCAGTGGAGACAGCAAGTGTGAATGCAGGTAATACAACCTTTCCCTCCACACCCCACCCCAGAACCAGCAGAAATCATGGGGAGGCTTGAGGACGCCCCCAGGCAGTGGAATGCAGTGGCAAGTAGAGGAACAAGCTTTCCCAGTGCAGACCGTGACTTCTGGATACACCCAAAACATGTGTTCAGGGCTTACTATGTGTGCTGCTGATGGGGTAGGTTCTGGGGACCAGAGCACTGAGGTTTAAATCTCAGCATCTCCACTTATTAGTTGTTTGATCTTAGGCAAGTTACTTAACCTCATTGTGCCTCAGTTTCTTCACCTATAAATTAAAAAAAAAAAAAAATATATATATATATATATATATATAAATGCAGGGCTACCTTGTTGGGCTTTTGTGGGATTAAATGAGTTAATTCATGTGCAGTGCTTGTGTGAACACAGGAAGCACTCAGTAAGTGTCAGTTGTTGTTAATGCATTTTATCCTCACAACAACCTAAGGAATACGTGTTCTGAGTGTGTGCACTTTGTGGATGAGAAAACAGGGGCACAGAGAGGGCAAATCACTTGTCCAAAGTCACACAGCAGGTAAACAGTAGAGCCAAAGGCTCAGAAGGTGAATCTGCATAATGTTCTTTATTTCTGGCAAGATCTTTAACTCTGTGTGACCTTGGTAAGTCACTCCCCATGTGTGGGGTTTGGACAAGATGTTCAAGGGACCTGTGAGTCCTTGTTCATGTGTCCCTCTCAACATGTAACCCACCTGTAACTTCCTTCTTGGCAGAGTGAGAATCTGTCAAGGAAACTAGTGCCTGTGGAAGGATCAGAGACTTGGAGTCAGGCGTCTTGTGTTTTCCCAGCTCTGTCCCATACCAGCTGGGTGACCTTGAACCAGTCACTTTATTCCTCTGAGTCTTGTTGGGATTGTGTATGTGAGAGCTGGGCACACAAGGGTGAGAGAGGTGATCTGGCGTCTCCCTGTTCTTCCCCAGTTGCTATACCCATTTGTAGCATGAGCAAAAGGAACAAGTTAAGGGTCCAACATGGGGTGAACAGAGGTTCCCAAATATGCCCCCACTTGGTCCTACCATGTCCACATCCTCGTCATTAGTGATCCTCAGTGGACTTCAGAAGACATGTTCAAGTTCAGCAAAGCATCAGGTTCCTTAGCCTGGCCTTCAAGTCCTTATAACCTGCTTTAGTCAGCCTTCCCCACCTCATGTCCCATCATTCCTCCACCCTGTGATCCATCCCCTGGGACCACAGACCCTTCCTGAAGCTGCCACATGCTTCTTGCTCTCCCCTTCTCCCCACCTTTGCAGATGCCCTTCTCTCTGCGTGCAATGCTCCTTCTTTCTTGGCCATCTCATACTGATCCTTCATACCCAGTTAGAGTCACCTCTTCTGGGAAGCCCTCTAGGAAATATTAAATTTTTCTTCAGTTACTAGGACGTTGCTCTGTTAATTCTGCTACGACTCTTACCAAACACATTATTATTGGCTGTTTCTGCTCCTGACCCTCCTCCTTCCTCTGA
>NW_007726817.1:147987-149227 GCF_000696425.1 Galeopterus variegatus | reverse complement strand
GGACCTTGATGAAAAATACCCAGCTGAAATTCATACCAGATCAACGTGGAATGAACAAATCCCATGAATCACTTGGGGGGTAGGAGTAGGGTGGGAGGACAAATAACCTACATTTTATAATCATATATGGTTTAAAGCCGGAAACTTTTAGAGACAACTTAGTCCAGGGGTTCTTAATTTGGAGTTCATAGATGGAGTCCATAGATGGGTTCCCAGACTAGACAGATAAGGTGTCCAGTGGCTTCTGACCTTTCTGTCTCCTGCCAACCCTTCCACCCCACCGAGTCCTAGAGCTGCCCAGTTTGTCTTCTCTTGGGACTCCTGTCAGGTGTCCTATTAACGTGGCCTGAGACTCTGGAAGGCTCCACAGTCGCTGAGGGTGTCCTTATCTTCTACTTAGGGCAGAATAAGGAGCTGACATTTGGGACCATTTTTTCCTCCTCCCTTGCAGATGTTGGGAAAAGGGGGAGAGCAGCTGAGCAAGGCAGAGCTCAAACATGAGAGGCAGACACCCTGGGGTTCTAATAACAACAAGGATAATAATAGTAGCAAAGGCTAACATTTATTGAACACCTACTATGTGCCAGGCACTGTCCTAACCACTTGACACATACGAATCCCTTTTATTCTCACAACTCTTTGAGGTAGGTTCTGCTAATAACCTCATTTGACAGATGAGGAAACTGAGGCCCAGAGAAGCGAGCTGACTTGCCCAAGGCCAGGCAGCTGGTCAGTGCCAGAGACTCCACCATCACTGACTAGGTGTCTTTGGACAGGTCACAGCCACTTCTCTGGGGGGCTTTCCTCATCTGTTACCTGCAGGACCACACCTCACTGTTTCTAGACGACTGAGATGGTCTCTGTACAACATCCCAGCACATAGTAGGTGCTTAGTAAACGAACAGCCCTTCTTTCTCCTTAACTTTGATGGGAGAAAACCTGTGGTGGGGGGGCATGTAAGCAGCGTCCTTCCTCCAGCATTCTCCCTCAGACCAGGGTTGAGTAACCCACGCCTTCCCGACGCAGCAATGCCACCTCCATCTCCCCTTGACTCCAGAGCCACGCAGTGCCCCGTCTCGCCGCAGTTTTAATGACGTTTGTCAAAATTCTGCACCTTGGGCCCCAAAGCTGCACCCCCTGGAGGGGGGCGAGGGGTCGGGGAATCTGCCCCTAATAAGTCTCCCCTCCTGTCCGGCCGCCCTGGGAGGGTGGGAGGGCTGGGGAAGAGGGTGAGCGGGGG
>NW_007726817.1:81103-147321 GCF_000696425.1 Galeopterus variegatus | reverse complement strand
GCCCCCGCCCTCGCCGCCGCCCCCGTCGCCGCCCTTGAGTTCGCCGAAGTCGTAGAGACTCCGCAGCGCCGTCATGTCGTAGGCTTCGGTGTCCTGCTCGCCGCCGCCCTCGTCATTGTATTTGATGACGTTGTCCCTCATGTCCTCATCCTCGTCCGGGCTCAGGTGGCTCTTATGGTGGCGCCTGAGGGTGAGGATCAGCAGCACCAGCACTGCGCAGGAAACAGAGGGGGCGAGTGAGGGCCGAGCCCCGCCCAGAGCATTATCGAGACCCACCAACCCTCCCCGCCATTCGCCCTGGAGCGGGCCCAGCCTCAACATCGTGCAAATCTTCCTAGATTTCCACCTCTTACAATCAGAACCGAGCTGACTGCGGATAGGTAGTGAGCTTCCCATCTCGGGGGGTATGCAAACGGAGACTAGATCACCACTGAGGGTGGGGGTGGTGAACAGAGAGCAGTGTTAAGGGTTTCCACAGGTGTTGAGGGCTGGATTCAACCTCCGAGGTCTCCACTCTTAAGTCTATGAAGAGATACACTCTGAGGACTAGGTGCTGGGGAGTATGAAGGGTGCAGCTGAGAGACAGATGGAGCTGGGGGAGTGAGAGATGCCCTTGACCCTGACCTCTCTCACTTGTGCCCTCTCTGTTCACTCCAGAAGCCCTGAGCTCCCTCTCAGGCCTTTGGGTCTCTGGTCAAGGCCAGCAGGAGCCCTTCCCTGAGAGCCCCAGGCCAGGCTGAGTGCCTTCACCTCCAAGGTCCCCTGGGAAGAGGTTCCTTCCTCTATAACACCGGTTCTCAAAGTGTGGCCCCTGGGCCAGCAACAGCTGCATCCCCTGGGAATATGTTAGAAATGCAAATACTCAGGTCCTGCCCCAGAACTACCGGGTGGGACCCAGCAGTCTGTGTTTTAATAAGGCCTCCTTGTGATGAAGAGGCAGCTCAAGTTTCAGAGCCACAGCTCTATCATAAACCAGACGCTGCTGTGTTAACATGTCTGTCGCCCCACCCCAAAATACACAGGTTAAACTTGAGGACCTGGGAAATGTTCCTGTAGCTTGGTACCTGGCATGTGGTGAGCACTTGAAGCATGCTTGTTGAATGAATGAATGAATGATTGACGAGTTGAATGGAGACCTGGGTGAGTGAAAGAGTGAGTCAATGAATGAATCATCCCGACCACTTTCTTCACTTGACTTCAGGGCTCTGCATTCTCCTCCTCCTCCCACTGTGCTCATCACTTGTTCTCAGTCTTCTAAGCAGACTTCTCACCTCTCCGACTTCTTAATGTCAGATGTCCCAGGACTGAGGTCTTGGTCCTTTATCTCTGCTCCCTCTCTTGGCACCCTCCTTCAGTCATGGTGTTAAGTTCCATTTAGAAGCTGACAATTCCCATATCTCAGCCTCCAGCTGGGACCTCGCCCCTGAAATCTAGATTGTACATCCAATTTCCTATATAACATGTTCTCTTGGTTGACCAAGAGAATCTCAAACTTAACATATCCAAAGTTGAAATAATCTTCCCTTCTTCCCACCTTCAGTCTTCCCCATCTCAGTGATAGCAACCCTAACGTTTTAGTTACTCAGGGCTTTAAAAATCTCTTTTGTTCACTGATGAACTCCAGTGCCTAGCACAGTATAGCACATAGAGGGACTCTTTGGATGGATATGTAAATAAATAATGATGGGTGGGTGGATGGATGGATGGATTGATGGACATGTGTTGGGTACTGTGCCAGGCACCGGACTCTTCTTGCTGCTCCAAACAGCTCCTGCCGGGTCAGTGGCCAGAGCCAGCTGCTAGGGCCGTGGGGTAGTGGACATGTGTTGGGTACTGTGCCAGGCACCGGACTCTTCTCGCTGCTCCAAACAGCTCCTGCCGGGTCAGTGGCCAGAGCCAGCTGCTAGGGCCGTGGGGTAGGGTACTGGCTCACCACCTAACAAGATGGCTATGACAGGGAAGGAGGTGGGGGCTGTGGACAGGTCCAGAGGGAGGACCCAAGGGAAGGAAGATATCAGGAGAGAAGTGGAAAAGATGGATGGATGGCTTTTGGAGCTCGCGGCTGGGAGCTGTAGAGGGGGATGCCCGTGAGAGCAGATGGTGGGGATTGCGAGTGGCGGGCGACAGATGTGGCAGGCCTGATCAGCGATTCCTCCCATCACCTTTAGAGCAGTGATGTGCACTTTCTTCGTTTGTGGGCAATTAGGCAGAAATTTGTTTGCACTGCCTCGGAAAATGAAACCGCTGTAAAGTGCACCCTCTGGAAAAAGAGTTTCTGAGCAATGGGCTGGGGTGGAGAGGGAGGGGGTCCTGGGCCTCCCAGCTAGGAGGAGCCTGCCCAAGGCCTCTGTAGGGACTGAAGAAATACATCTTGGCCATGGGAAGGTCCCTGGAGGCCATTCAGTGACCACACCAGTGGTAGGCAGTGAGGGGCGGGAGACAGCTGGCATCTCTCAGGGAAGTGAGCAGAGCTGGTATCTGCAATCTACACCTCCCTTGAGTTTCTCCAGCTCTGGCTGCACCATGAAGCCCAGTAAGCACAAGTGAAGCATCATTGTCTTTCTGTGTTTGTGGGGCTTATGGCCACTGGAATCCATTTTAGCTACTGAAACTTGACCTCTTCACTGGTGACAATTAGGGATTCAAATGGCTGCTGGTGGGACTGGTATTAGTGTAGATTTTGCACCCCCTCCAATGTCTTGAGATTTTGCCCAAGGTGCCCTAAGGTTTTGCCCCCAGTTTAGATTTATAGTAGGTGATGTAGTTAGAGAAGCAGGGGACACAGGGTGAGAAGACCTAATTTCAAGTCAGAAAATCAACTGTAGGGCTGGCCCGTGGCTCACTTGGGAGAGTGTGGTGCTGGTAACTCCAAGGCCACGGGTTCGGATCCCTATATAGGGATGGCTGGTTAGCTCACTTGGGAGAGTGTGGGGCTGGTAACTCCAAGGCCACGGGTTCGGATCCCTATATAGGGATGGCTGGTTAGCTCACTTGGGAGAGTGTGGTACTGACAGCACCAAGTCAAGGGTTATCTTTAAAAAAAAAATCAGCTGTGTACCCTTATACAAGCCATTTAACCTCTCTGAGTCTCAGTTTCTTCATCTGAACCAAGTCAAGGGTTATCTTTAAAAATAAATCAGCTGTGTACCCTTATACAAGCCATTTAACCTCTCTGAGTCTCAGTTTCTTCATCTGAAAAATGGGATGATATAGCTGGCCATGTGGTTGCAAGGTTCACAAGAGCCCTTTTTACTAAAAGCCGTATGTAGAGAATTAAAAAGAACTATAGACATGAGAGAATTTTTTAAAAAAATATGCTTGGTTTTTACAAATTAGGGAGCGATTTGGGCTGTGTAGAGGGTGAGCCAGTGTGAACTCAGTCCCAGGTCGGGTTGACACATCTGGAGTTGGTGGTGGGGCAGCTCCGAACTTAGAAGATTTCTCCTGGGAGCTGCATATCAGAGCTTGGAGATGTTCAGGCCAGCCTATCCTTGTATGGAGAGGGAAACTGAGGCTGCAGGGGGGCTAGGTGAGGAAACCCAGGACTCCAGGACGAGAGCCAATTGAGCAGGGGTGGGTGGCTCTCGGTGGACTCACCGACCAGGATGAGGACACAGACCAAGAGGGCTATGAGGGCACCGGGGCTGAGGGAGGCGGCCATGACAAAGGCGGTGGTGTTGCAGGACTGGATGGCGCCGGAGCTGTCGCAGCCGCAGATGCGGATCGTGAGTGTGCCCGTGCTGCTCAGCGTGGGTGGCCCGCTGTCCACTACTAGGATGGGCAGGAAGAACACGTCCTGCTCCTGTCGGTTGAAGCCCACGTGTTGCGTGTGCACTGCAGCTGTGTTGTCTGCTCCAGAAGAAGAGTGTGGCATGTGACTTGGGTCCTGGGCTCAGCTCCCCTGTCCTAGCCATCTCCTGATCCCACCTCGAGATTTGCCTCCCTATGTTCCAATGTTACTGCCTCCCAACTGACTCATGGGTCTATTCCCTGATCTCCCAAAATTCTGTTACAAGCTGTTCCCAAATGGTGCCCCCAACTGCCCGAAGAGCCTGTCTCCAGCCATATAGCCCACAAATTCTGTCCTCGGCTGCCCCAAGATTCTATTCCCAGCTGTCTCAAGATTGTATTTTCAGCTATTCTAAGATTTTGTCCCCAGCTGTGCCAAGGTCCTGTCCCCAGCTATTCCAAGATTCTCTCCTCAGCTGGGCCAAGGTCCTGTCCCTGACTATGTCAATTTTTGGTTTTTTGGCCATTTGTCTCAACAGCCTGCTTTTGTTCTAGATTCTACCCCAGCTGCCCAGTGTATTTTGGCCCTAGGAGTCCTGTGGTCCTTGGGTTGTGGTTTGCTGGGCCCTGACAAATCCTGGGTCATCAGCGAGGACTGAGAATGCTGGCTGGCATCTGACTTTGGCTGAGGGATCTTTCTGTCCTTCAGACCCCGAGACCAGCTGAGCATCCTGGAGCCGGCTCAGAAGTCTCTCTGAGTCTAGTGGGCTGGGGGTATGGCCGCAGGGGCCTGATGAGTGGACTCTAGAGTGACAAGGTCTCCTTACCCACATCTTCCTTTTTACACAGGCAGCCAGAGGGGAGAGTTAATGGACACACATGGTACCCACTGCGCTGCTTCAGCCTGTTGCTGGGAAAGCCAGGCTGGACTTGGTGATAGGTGGTACCCACTTCCTCTGCCCTTCCAGCCTCCTCCACACCTGTTCTGTATGAGTAGGGCCATACCGACCCTCCATCATTTTGATAGCTCCTCTTGGCTCTGTACAACGTGGTGGTATGAAATGCTCAGAGCCCAGCTGGCTGCTGTCCCCACCCTTTACAGCCGACTCTGTAGAAGGGGGCCCTGCTTTCTTGCTGGGGGCTCTTCAGTCCTTCTCTCTGCCCTTGCAGTCTTCAGGTTGGTCTCTCTGACCTGAGACTTTTGCAGCCTGGGTTCCTTCCCCAGCTTGGTGGCCCCAGTTAACTCAGTCCCTTCCCCAGCATCCCCCAATTCAGTGTTCCAGATCTGGCCTTCCTCATCTTGGACACAATTCAGGAAAAGGAGCCCTTGGACAGACTGACTTGTGACCTGGGGCACATCTAGGAAGTGGTCATGAGATGAAGATTGCGCACGAGGTGATGGGCGCATGGGGGCTCATTATATTATTTTTCCCACGCATTTGAAAATTTCCATAAAAATATTAAACAGTAATGCCAAGTCTGTCATTTACTAGCTTGGGAAACTCACTTAGGTTGTTCGGACCTCATCTGTAACTGTAAACTGAGAAAAATCCTCATCTGTAAACTGAGAAAAAGAATATCGCATAGGTTTGAGGATTAAATGGTATGATTCATGCATGACCCTTAGAATAGCTCCCAGCACATAGAAATTCTCAACAAATGCTGGTTAATATTTTTTTCAGAGTCCACCCTATTTCCCCTACACTGCACCATACAGCTGCTGCGTGTCTAGGGCCCTGCCTTTACTCATAAAGCTCCCACTATCTGGAACACTCTCTCCACCTTCTTGCCTGGGCAAATTCCTCATCCGCCATGCTCCAGCTAAATGTCACCTCCTTTATGTGGCCTCCTTTCTCCGCTTCCCTGGGAAGGAAGGATTTATGGCTCCCCCTTCCCTGCTCTGACTACTCAGGTGCCATGCACAGTTCTGTTACAGCACTTGTCACGTTGCACTAAGTTAGTGTGTGCCTGTCTCTCCACTACACAGCCAGCCAGCGCCTGGCACTAAGCCAGTCTTGAACAATGCTTGAATGAACCACAACTTTTGGGCTAACTGGTGATCCTGGGTCAGTTCCTCAGGCTCTGGCTTGAACTCTAGCCCTCCTGCCAAAGGGTGAGTTTACCCCAGCTGTGAAAACATTTGCCTTCCACTGGGGAAGAGTGATTCAAGGGCAGGAGGGGGAACAGAGGAAATGACATGGGATCATTTGCATTGACTGGATGCCTTTTATGCATCAAGGAAGGTGTGGGTACTTTAGATACATAGTAATGTTTAATCCTCACAACTACCAAGAGTTGTGGCATTATCTCCATTTTATATATAGGGAAATTCAGGTTCAGGGAGAAGTGGCTTGTCTGAATTTATCCAGTGAAATCCTCCGTTCGTCAACTCAACAATCTGTCAATTTTTCCTTCCTTCCATTCATCTAACAAATTTATATTAACTCCTATGTGCCAGGCACCGTGCTAGTCACTGGGGGAAAATGATAGAGAGCTAAGCCAACCATAGCCCTGGGTCAGAGCTTATATTCTAGTGTGAGAGACAACTGTTAATCAAGTAAACCCACAATTTAGTCTACAATTACCAACCATGGAATGATGATGAATGCTCCCAAGGAAAAGTATAGGAAGAGCACGTAATAGAGGACCTGACCCAGCTTGGAGGTCAGGGAAAGATTGTTAGAAGAAGTGATATTACTCCTGAGCCCTGAATGATGAGTTCAGGGAGAGGGAGCTGCCCGTGCAAAAGCCCTGAGTTTGGAAGAAGCATAACACACTCAAGGAACTGAAAGCAGTTCTCTGGCTGGAGGGGTGAGAGCAATAGCTAGCATGAGTCAAGATTCGGCTGGAGGGGGAGACAGGAACTCATCAGGGGAGGTCTTGGAGTCCATGGTAAGGAATTTGGGTTATTTTCTTAAAAGCAATGGGAGGCCAGTGATTGGTGTGTTTTAAGCAAAGAAGTGACCTAGCAACATATCATCCATTCATTCAACAGCATATATGAAATGAGCGCTCTATATGTCAGGACTATTCTAGCCCCTGGCGATACAGCAATGAACAAGACAGATATGGTCCCTATCCTTGCTGAGCATACATTATAAGGCAGCTGATAATCTGAAATACAGGAGTGGAGGTGGAAGACCATTTGTGAAGCTATTGTGTGTTTTAGGTATGAGAAAATAGTGGTAATGAAGGCACACAGAAGTAGGCAGATTTGAGAAATGAGAGGCTGGCACTGGTTCAACCTCAAATTGCCGAGCAAGAAGAGAGATATTTGTCTCTCAGGGTTGCTGTCTTTGGCCATGGAACCATATGTTCTGAGAGCTCTGGTCCCTGCCACTTCCCCACCCCATAACAGGGAATCCTAGAGCATCATTTCCCTGAACCCTTCAAGCTGCCATCCTGGGCAGCAGCTGGCTTCGGTTGGGGGAGCTGCTGGCCTCCCCAGACCCCTACCCCACCCTTGTGGGTGGGATCTGCGCCCAGCACTACATCCATCCATCTGGCCTGACATACATCAGTGTCAATCCCTGGCTGCAAAAGCAATATTTATAAATCACGTTTCCAAACTGGCTACAAATTTGTACAAAGAAACAGATGGGTTGGGGTAGCCTTTTGTCACCTAGGATATTTATATGGTGAGGAGGAGGGGGCTTGGCATGTTGCAGAAGGGGGCTAAGGGACTGGAAGGGGGACCTTCCGTGGCTGTTCTGACCTCAGCACACTGCTGCCACCCTGTCCTTTACCCTCCCCCGCCACCGCCTCAAGCTTTATACACTGGATAGGAGCTCTGCCAGCCCCCAGCCAAAGAGAAGCAGCTGGGGCAGAACCTCAGGCCCCTTGGGTTGGAAAGACTTGTGCACTTCGTGAGGCAGAGCCAGGGCTATCTGTGTCCCCTGGGCCCAGCTCAGGATACCATTGGCATAATGAGTAGGCAGGGCTGTACTGGCTGTGAAAATATCAAAATACTTCCAAAAAGGTTTAAATAGCTGTGACTGTGGCCCCCTCAAGTCCTTCCCTGCTGCTTCAGCCTTTCCTCCAGGCATCTTCCCAACTTTGACACAATCAGCCACTACGGGGTTAGTGGTTGGCACAGTAGGGGCTCTCGGGTCCTGCTTCAGGTTACATCAACATCCTTTCTTGGTTATCTGAGCTGGACTTGTTGAATATTTCTAATATGACTCCTGGGAATACAGGTGGGTCTGGCTTCAGAGGCCACTAAAGCCGCACCTTTTGTGGGGGAGGGTGTCAAGATCTTGAGGGTGATCCAGGTCCAGAAGGAACCAATATGATCTGGTCCCCAGTGCTTCTCTGACTACATCTCCTCCTGGTTCTGTCTCTCACTGGCTCCAGCCACTAAGGTCTGTTCCTCGAACATCCCAGCCCTGCCCCCACCTCAAGGCCTCTGCACTTGCTGTTTCTTCCACCTGGATGGTTTTGTGTCCAGTTATATCCATGGCTCACTCCCTCATTTCCTTTTGATTCCTACTCACCATGGATCTTCTCAGAGAGGCCTTCGTGGGCCACCCTATCTAAAACAGCTTCTACTCTTAATCTGCTTTAATTTTCACTGTTTCATTTTGCACATTTTATTGAACACTTACTATGTGCCAGGCACTGCTCTAGGCACCCAGGGTCCAGCACTGAACAAAATTAAGTCCAGACTCTTGTGGAGATTGCATCATTCCTCCACCCCTTGCCACGTATCATCCCCAATATTAATTTCTGTCTTGCTTTACTAGAACATCACCACCATGAGGGTGGGGATTTTGTGATGTTTGCCATTGCATTTCCAGGGCCCAGAGCAGAGCCTGACACACAGACATTGTGTCTCAACAAATGCTCAGTAATATACTCAATAAATAATTGCTCAATTGTAGGAAGTGACACGTTCTGGGTATAACAATATACCTTGGTAGCCCTCTTCTCACTGGGGCCATCTAGCCACCCGGGGTGGTAGGCGTTATCAGCCCCATTCCACAGATATGAAACTAAGGCTTAGAGAGGCACAGACACTTGCCAGGGTTGCATAGAAAGTCATCAACTGAGCCTGGGCTGGGACCCAGGTCCCTCACTCCTAGTCCATTGACACCAACCTTCCCCTCAGTGCATTCCTTAAAGGTTCAAACTTCAACTTCATGAGGAACTTGTAGCGGGGGGTGGGGGTGGGGGCGGGGAGGTGGATGGAGGAGGTGGGCAGAGGGTCTCACCATGGACTCATGGACTCAGCCCAGGTTGGATGGCAGTTTGCTTTCAAGGTAATGAGCTAAGGAAGGAGCACACTGGACCTGAGACAGGTGTGGGTTTGAATCCCAGCCCCATCACTGACTCCCTGTATGACCCTGGGCAGATCCCTTTTCCTCTTAGAGTCTCTGTTTCATTACCTGCAGAATGGGGAGAGGAGTAGGAAAACCATCTCCCAGAGCAGCTGTGAGGGTGCAAAGGGAAGTGCGAGTGGGATAAAGCACTTCTTAAACTGCATGTTAGGGAGCGTGTATACGTGGCTTACTTCAATCTTCACTTAGAACAGGAGCTCTTTCCGGCCTGGACTTGGGCCCAACCACCCTCCATCTATCCCCTCTCTGTATCTTCCCATCTACCATTCCTCACTCTTGGGGTGCCCCCTCTCCACTCTGCCAGGCCACAGCCTGCTGATTCTTTGTGGTGGCAGCTCTGGTTTGGCCCAGATTTTCTGTGTAGTCTTAGACCCAACACTGGCTTCTAGGGGCCCCAGTTCCTCCATTTGTGACAAGGGAAGAGGGCAGAAGGCTAGGCCCCTCCCTCCATGCAGTTGAGGATTTGTTGGCTCAGAGATAACTCACCTTGGATGTCAAGCAGAGAGAAATGAGGGTTGCTGGGGGCTTCAGGCACCAGGCGGAAATAGAAGCGGTGCCCGCCTTGGGGCTCATCTCTGTCCACCACACTGATGGTCTGGATGAGCTGAAGGGTGAAGAGGGGGCAGGGAGCTGATGGTGAGGTTGAGTCCACTCTCAGCCTGCATGGAGGGTGCCCCTGGCCAGTCTTGGCAGCAACCCTCAGTCCCGAACCCCTGGTGGTACCTGGCCTGGTTTGGCATCCTCACAGATAGCTGCCTCGTAGGGCGTGGCCAATTCTGGGGGATTGTCGTTCACATCCAGGATTCGGATCCTTAGGGATGCCCGGGATAGCTGGGCATGATTGTCTGTAAGAAGAACACAGGAGTGGGGTGAGAGGCCCCAAGTGTGAGATCTGCTACCAGGACAAGATCAGGCAGTGGGGTGACCCTGAGAGATTTATGGGTTGACCAAGCTGATACAAGGACCAGGACTGGGGACATTTGGGCATAAGTGGGTAATCATCATTGTAACCATCACCACTACCATTACTATCATCACCACTGTTACCATTAGCACTGGCACCACTGGCATCATCACCACAACCCCACAACCATAATCTCCAGTCCCATCCTATCACCATCACACCATTAGCTTCACCACCACCGTCACCGTCTCTGCCATTACCAGCACCACCATTAGCATTATCATCACTGCCCCAACCAATATAACTATCAGGACCGCCATCACTGTTTTCACTACTATCACACTCTATTATCATCACCGTTGCTGTCACCATCACCTCCGTAAGTTCACCACCATCACTACCATCACGAATAGAACTACCACCACCACCACATCCATCAGAGCCACCCTCTTCTCTACCACCATCACAAATACTAAGATCATCACTGTCACCACCCTCACCACCACCCCCACCCCCATCACCATCACCAATATCACCACCACCATCTCCACCATCACCACCAATATGACCATCACATCATTCCCCCCGGCCCCCAACAACACTATCGTCACCACTGCCATCTCCATCTGTCAGCAGAGTGCACCTGGAGCACCCACATCCAGCATTTCAAGTATCTTTGCATAAATCCTGTGGTTTGGTACAATTTATATCCCCAAATTGCAAAGGAGAAACTAAAACATGGGAAAGTTTAAAGATTGAATTCTAAAACCTCTGCTCTCTTGAGACACAATCCTGAAGGGGCCAGACAAATCCAAGGAGATGGATCTTTGCCAGCAAAACCACCAAGTCCCCACCCCTCCAACTGGGATCTCTCTGAGGTCAAGGCCCGTGTCTTATTTATCTCTGGGCCCCCAGAATTGTGGGATATGGCACAGAGTAGGTTCTAATATATTTGTCGAACAAATGAATGAAGCCTGGAAGGATCGAGACTAAAGGAGGCTTCAATCCCAGATGTGGCTGTGTCCCTGACCCAGTGTTTGATTTTGGGTAAGACTATACCTTCTCCATTATCAGTTTCCACACTTGGAAAATGAACAGAGTATAGTGATTAAAAGCAAGGACTCTGGAGCTGGGAGATTCTGATCCCAACTCTGCCACTTAGTAGCTGTGTGATCTGAGCTAGCTCACTTGACCTTCCTGTGCCTCCGTTTTCTCACCTGTAAAAACAGGTCTAATAGTAACAGGTTGGATAAGAGACAGATTGAGTTGATATCTGGAAAAATGCTTTAAACTGTGTATATAACACATAGCAAGTGCCACAAAAGTATTTGTTAAATAAACAGATGTCCTCAAAGGGTTCTTTCAACAATGACATTAAATGACTCTAGGATGTGGAATACTCATCCCACCTGTCCTCTCTGAACAGCATCCTGAATGTCGGCCCTTTCTAGCCTCCCTGCAGCCCCGGACCTCTGAGTGCTCTTTGATTCTTTGTCCTCAGCTGTCTTAGCCATGTGTCCATTACCGACATGTCCCACCTGCAAGTGACCTCAGGAACATCCCCTGGGAGAGGAAACGATACCCCACTTCCAAGCAGTGACTTGGATGACGGGGGTCTCTGGCTGCACTGGAAGGGAGTTATTTTGGTGGACAGCCTGGAAGCTTCCAGGCAGATGGCACCCCATTAGTTTTGTGGGGTGTGGGACTGGTCTGATGCTTCTTTCTCTGAACTCGGGGTTCTGCTGAATGCTGGCTGCAGCTGCTCATGTGTTGATAAAGACAGAAATGGAGATTGAAAGGCAGGTGCAGCCACCTCCTGGGGGGTCAGGGAGAGGAGGGGGGTGCATCCTTAATTAACTCAGACCCTGACCCCTTTCTGGAGCTCCCCTTAGCCAGGGGCACTTAATCTCCACAGCTCACCCAGATCTGCTGCTTCAGCGATTAGAGGGGGCTTTTTTGGGGGTGAGAGATGGGAGTCGTGACTGGGAATGCCGGGTGAGCTGTTATTTTTAAGAGCGTGTTGCCAGAGAACTTCAACAGACAGACGGTGGGTGCTTTCAGGAGGAGGGAGGGTGAGGCTCAAAGCCAGGAACAGGCACCTCTCTCCCAGCTGAGGCAGAGGGAGGATGGTGGGGTGGCCAGGGCCCAAGTGTCCTCCCCAGGCACCCTCTCCTGCAATGGGGGGTGGTGGAGGAGGGAGGTGCAGGGGCTTGAGGGGGAGACCGGATCCTACAGGCCATGCAGAAGGGAGACCTCAGAGCAGGATGGACTGCTCAATGGGAAGTCCCTCTCCTGGAGTGCAGGTCCCGTTGCTGGTGAGACCCCCATCTATGCACTATTTCTTTGGGTTATGCTGGGCTTCTCCTAACTCCTCTTTTAAAAGTTCACAGGTCTCCTCTTAGAAAGCCTTGACCCGTCTGGGATGAGTGAGGTCTCAGATCTAAGAGGCAGGGCAGCTGGGTAAGCCCTGAAGTGGTATGCCTCTAAATTGCCAAAGTTGCCACCTGCAGAACTTATCTAGGGACCCCTGAATTTGGGGCTGACCTAGAATCCCTAGAGCTTTTGGGTTGGCCCCAGGTCAGCATACAATGCCCTTGACATTGGGGCAGTTGTTCTCCAGGCTGGCTATACATTAGAATCACCTAGGGAGCCTTTAAAAAATACCAATGCCCAAGACTTGGTCACTGATGTTTTTTAATAGCCCCCAAGGAAATCTAGCATGTAGCAAGGTATGCAAACCACTGCCCTGGGGCAACTATCAAGTGGGAGAGTCCCACCTGATGTCTTGCCTCTGATGGGCTTCCTCCGAGCCCCTCCTGATCACAATTAATATCATTTATAATAATTGATAATAGTAATTTATATTTTTGCCACTTTAAATGTCTCTGGTATAAAACAAGGAATCTATCAGTTGATTAATCTTGAGCTCTGTGCAGGATTTTCCAATTTGTAACATTCTTTCTTATCTGTGACCTCATCTGATCATCTAAACACCCCATGAAGGAGGTATTGTTAAATCCATTTAGTTAATAAGAAAACTGAGGTCTGGAGAGGAGCAGGACTTTCCCTAAAGCCATAGGTGAGTCAGTGGCAGAGCTGGGGTTGGGTCCTAAGTCAACTGACTCCATGTTCAGTTCTTGGTCTGGATATGATGTCAGCAGGCCCTCCTGCCACCTGGGTGTTTGTCCTTCCAGTGGCAGCTACTGCTCAGACCCAGGCCCAAGCTGACCCGATGCCCAGTGGCAGGTGCCCCCATCAGGGACTGGGTCCCCCACGGCCCTCCCCTCTTGGCATCTCAGTTCAGCTGACTGACATGCAAATTAGTTTAATTATTTCTTCTTCTAAAATAAATTATATTTTGCAGTAGCTGCAATATGTTGTGTCAGGCAAAATTACATTCAATATTTTTAAACTAATTGATGCAGCCTTGAGGAAGGCTGAATGACAGCCTGGAGCTGAGCAGGACTGCAGCCTTAACCGATTCCTAAATTAAAATTAAACGTGCTTCGGCCTGGTGCTTCCTCCTTGAGTTGGCTCCCCACTAATCTGGGGAGGTGGCTGGTGAAACCCTGGTAGTCTGAGGGGCCCGAGGAGAAGGGGCTGCTTGGTGGGTGTCTCGGGAAGAGACCAAACTTGGGGCAGGAGAACTGCCAGGCAATGTGGCAGGTCTCTTACCTACATGGGGCCTCAGAGTCCCTCATGTATAGTGGATGGGGGGTTGGACTGGGTGATCTGAAACTGAGACTGTGGTTTTTGCTGACAATTATAAATTGAACACCTCCTTTGTACCAAGGACACAGCCGTGTACAAGATGAACACGGTCTCGTGGTCTAGTAGCAAGGACAGACATTATTCCAGACTATGATATGAGTTGAGAAAAAAAAAAAAAAGTTCAGGAGCTATAAGAGCATGGAGCAGGGACTCCTGTCCTGATGGGGTGCAGAGACATTTTCCCTGGAATAAGTGACATTTCTGTTGAGATATGACTAAGAAATAATCAGGGAAGGGGATGGGGAGGGAAAGATCGTCAAAGAGAGTGGGATCAGCATGTGCAAAGGCCCTGGGGTGAGAGGCAGGCTGTAGATAACAAGACTCTGTATCTCTCTTAAGGAAGATCCCAGCCCCTGGCATGGTTACTCACCTGGTGTCTGGACCAAACTGACCCTCGGGAGGTGGGCGGGGGGGGCTGGGGGCCAGTGGGAAGGGAAGCAGAGATGAGGCCTGGCATGGTGACCCTGTTAGGGCACTCCTAGGAATGTGCTCCTTCCCAGAAGGATGGCAGCAAACATATATGGAGCCCCCGCCACAGACCAGGGTCTGTGCAGCCCCATTTCATCCTGTCAACCACTATGCGAGGTAGGGACTAGTATTATTGTGCTTTACTGATGAGGGGGAAATAGGCTCAGAGAGACGGGGCAGCTTACTCAAGGTCTCACAGGGAACAACTGCAGAGCTGGGACTTGAACCTGGGTCTCCTTCCAAAAGAGGAGTTTTTCACCACCAGATGGTACTGCCTTTCTTAACATCTTTAGATGTCACACTCTTACTTGCCTTCAAGGCCCCAAACAAACATCACTGCCTCCTCCAGGAAGTTTTCCTTGACTGCCCCCAGTCCTGGACGATCAGAAAATAAGCCCAAGTCTTATATGCACACAAGACTCCATCCTGCCATCACCTCCCTGGCCTCCCCCACCTCTCCCTCCCTCTTTCACTCTGCTCCAAGTTTGCTCCTTTATTTTTTGGGGGTCTTTCTCCAGATGTCTTCTCAGAGAGACCTTCCCTATTGACCTTATTTAAATTTGCTCCTTGCCTTCCACCAGATACCACCTCCCTGCTTTCTCACCATAGCATTTATCCAACATCCTTAGTTTTTATTAAGTTGCTCATTATCTATCACCTCCCCTAGAACGCAAGCAGAATTTTTATCTATTTTGTTTACTGCTGTGTCCCCAGTACCTGTGTGCATGGCACACAGTAGGTGCTAAATAGCTCTGTCAAATGAATGGATTTTATTGTCCGTGGCATCCCTGACTATGTCCTGTGCTCCAAGAGGGATGCTGGGGAGGTGACAGGGAGAGACCGAGACCGTCCTGGATGGACTGACAGTGTGGGGGTGCACCCCTCCAGGACCCCCCAACTAAGAAGCAGCCTGGTGCTGTGACCCTATTCTCGCCTCTCTCTCTGGACCTAGGTTTTCTCATCAGTAAAACAAATGGAGTTGGCTGTCACAGAGAAAGAAAGAAGCCCAGAGAGAAGTGAGGTTACGAGCATGAAAGTGGGAATGAGAGAGAGAGATCAGCTCGAAGGCGCCTCCTTCCCACTCACTTGCAGTGGTGGGGAGGGGAGCAGAGCCCAGACCCTCTTCTGCGCCATCCCCCCCCCACCCCCTCCTCCCAAGGGAATTAAATTGCATCCAAACACCAGGCTCTGATTAGAGCTGGCCAGCTGGGCAGGAAGATTTATCATCCCAATTACAAGCCCGCCAAGACAAGCCGGCAGGACGAGCTGGGTGAGCAGGTGGGGGTGCTCCAGGAAAAGGGGGTGTCGGGGAGGCCAGGAGTGGACTCCTTGTACTCCTGGCCCTGTTCCCATGCCCTTCCAATGGGAGCAGGAGGCTCAGGTGCCCTTCTCTGTCTCTCTTAGGAACTTTGCTTATCTGTTTCACTTCCACATGGAGATTGGAGGCTTTGACCTTGTTGGGGTGAAGTTTATTCCTCCAAGGGGTGGGGAGAACTTCTGCATGAAGTAGAGCCCCTGAAATCATAGCACTCCTGGAATTGGGGGTGGGGGCATGGGAGGAAGTTTCCTTCCCTAGGGGCTGAGCGGGCTCCTGATGTTCTGGGCTGTCCTACTGAGACTCCATGTCAGCATCTGTTAGCTACTTAAGGTAGCAAAAGATTCCAGGAGTCACCCAGTCCAAGAGGATCCCAGGCCTGATTTACACACCTTTGATGATGGGGAGTTCACTGCCTCCTGAAGTGGCCCCTTCCAGGTAGAGCTGTGACATGGCTCTCCCCCAGACAGCCCCATGTGCAGCCTCCCTGGAGCTCCCTTGCACTGTCCCAGCCCTGCCCCGGCACCAGAGCACACAGCTAAGCCCGAGTGTTCCTGACAACCTCCCATCTGTTTTGCCTGCTCTGGGCTCGCCCCCTCCAACCCACCCTCCCCCTGAACCCGAAGGAACGTTGGGGACTGCACATCTGATCATGTCACTCTTCTACTCAAAGACCTGCACTGGCTCCCTGTCACTTCCAAGAGATATCTGGCTCCTTACAGGACATCCAAGGCCCTACCCATCCAGGCCCAGCGAGCTTCTTCACTCTTGTCTCACCTTAGCAGCTCCGGCCACACCCAGTCTCTCTGTTCTCAGAATGGGCAGTGAACAGCCAAGCCTCCAGGCCTTTGAACACAGGGGCCTTTTTGCTTTGAGTACCTGAGTCCTCTTTCTTGGCCTTTGAGACTAAACTCAGATATCCTCTTCTCTGGGAAGGGTTTCCTGGCCCTCACTTGCTGGGTAAGTCTCTCCTTGCTCCTTGGGAATCCCCATGGCTTTCTTCCATTCTGTGTTGTCACTGACTGGTGACATGTCTCTCCCCTGCCCACCTGTGAGCTCTCAGGACAGTGCCCAAATCCTGTTTATCACCAGATCCCAGCACCCAGCCCAGGCTGGGGTGGGTGAAGAGAGCCTCTCAGAAAACACTGGCAAGTGTAGACACGGCAGGAGGCATCCCTGGAAGAACTGAGCACTCTCTGCCACACAGACCCCACTGAGACCCCTCACTCCCAATCCCTACTCTTTCCTCAGTCCTCTCAGATCCCCTCTCCGGTCCCTGAGGAGAACTGCACTGGGAGTCAGAAAGCCTCAGGGATGGGCAAGTTGCTTCCTTCCTTGACCTCAGTCTCCCCACCTATGAAATGAGGGGGGTCGGGGGCTGGGGTCCATCATCTCTCACATTCCCTCTCCCAGCAGATTCTTTCTCTGGCTATTAATAGCACCTACTGTGTGTCAGGCACTGTGCTAGGCACACGATGAACATGATTTGTAATCCCTGGGGGATGATGAGATGCTTTATATAAAACATTCAACACAACATCTGGCATATTGCATGCTTTAAATAAATAGAAGCTGCTATCAGTAATAGTTATTATCCTTACAGCCATCCAATAAGGTAGGTATTACTGTCACCATCTTATAGATGAGACACCAAGTCGATGAGAGTGGGAGTGGCCTGTCCGAGCCCACACAGCTGGGAACCATGCAGCTCTGGCCAGTTCTTCTCCACTGCTTTGCTAACTGGGCAGGCACGCCCATTTACTCGTCCATTCAGTAAATTACACACGCCTACTATGTGCATGGCTGGTGTGAATGCTGCACATGCAGCACCTCCTGGGGAAGAAGGATATTCACTAAATACTCACATCTATAAATCATAAGCATGCTCTGCGGTATGAAGAAATATGCTGGGTGCTTTGAGATGTGACTTGGCCTGGGGTGACCCAATGGGGAATCTGGTTAACTCTTTGCCACCCTGGACAGCTAGATATTACCCCTCCAGATGACCCTGAAGGAAGTGGCTGGATGCAGCTCCTGGTACCCCTTACCCCAGTGTTGGCTTCCCAAGACACCCCCCATCTCTTTGAAGACTGTCCCTTTACAACTGCCCTTTCCACCGAAGGATTCAGACACAAATTGTGCTTTAAATTCAATATCGGTCATTAATATTTCATGATTACAAAACGTTAAAGATAATGTCAGTGGAAGGAGCATCTGCATGGGCAAAATGGATGACTCAGAAGTTCGGGGAGAGGGGAGCTGGCATACTAAGTGGCTCGGGAGCCTTTGAGGTAATCCGGTGTGACAGGCGGCGGCTCCCGGCTGAGTGCAACATTCTCCGAGGTGCTCACAAAGCGCCACCGCTGTGTATAAATATTTCCCCTCTGATTCTTGTCACCTCGTGTTTGTCATGCCTGGGAGCAGGCGAGGCCACCGTGACCCTCTGAGCATCCTCTCTGTTTCTGAGGAAGCCAAATGGATGCTTCGGCAGGAGGACACTGGCCAGGCGGGCAGTCCCATTGGTATTGCACTTGGGGCTCGGGCTGGCTCCTGGGAGGCTGGAGGTCTGGGTCGTGCCCTGCCCTGCATGGACTTGCTCTGTGATCTTGGGGCCATTGCTGTTCCTCCCTGAGCCTCTATTTCCTCATCTGTAAAATGGAGATAATTTTGTCCTCATCTCATGCAAGTGGCAAGAAGGTGAAGTGGGTAGGTTATTGGTGACAGCTCCGGATTTTGTACCAGCACCAAGGAAATATGACCTGGGGGAACAGCTGGGCTCTGGAGTCAGACAGGCTGGGAGTGAGAATTTGTACAAAGGACTTCACTTTCTGAGTCTCAGTTTTCTCATTCACACATCAGGGATGACAGTACAATCGACACCTCTTAGGTGTGAAGATTCAGTGAGCTCATTAGTATAAAGGGCCTGGCATAGGGTCGGTGTTAAGTCCATGTACAGAGTCAAGACCAACACATACCATTAACTGAGCACCTAATTAATGGTATCTGTCGGTCTCAACTTAACCACTAACTTGACTCAACCACCAACTCAACCACCAGGCTAAGTTCTTTCCAGGTGTCATCCTTCCACCAGCACTGTGAAGTGAACCATTCATTTTCCCATTGATTAGTAGCCCTGGTGAGGGGTTGTGGATTGAAGCTCATAGAGAGGGGGTCTCGAGCCCAGTAGTCAGTCTTCTCTTTTCAGATTCCTCTCCTTCTCCAAGGTCAGCAGCTGGGATTGGTGGGTGGGACTCAGAGAGCAGAGCATTTCAGGAAAAGGCAGCTACACAGCAATGCTGTGGTGGGAACCCAGCAGACCCGGTCCAAATCTCAGCTCTGCCACTGCAGGTCCTGGGGCAAGTCTCCTAACTCTCTGAAGCTCGATTTTCGTGTCAGCAAAATGGGTGCCGATTATGCTACTGATCATGATTCAGTAGAAGTATGTGCTAGAAAGCATCTAGCCCAGAACACATATTAAGTATAAATTGTAAAATGTTTGTGGAGTGCCCCGCTCCCACATTCTTTCTCCTGTGAAATGGCAGCATTACAGACTTTGTATGCTATTCTATCTGTTTTCTAAAAGAGACCCACTGGGTAGACTCACAATGCCTAACCCAAGAGGGGACTTGCTAGTGGTGAGAAGTTAGGCAGGGTGACAGGCTGGTGGGGGGATGTATTTGTTGGTAGGAGAAGAGGCATTTCTGCCTGGCAGCCAGGCCTGTCCTCCTTGGCTTGTCTGCAGCCCGGAGCCTCAGTGCTGCCCAGGGAGCAGGTTTGGGGAGGCAAGGAGGGGGAGCTCTCTTCCCCCCACTCCAGCCACCACTTCCTCTCCAGCCACCTTTGTTATTTCTCTTTCATGCCGGAGGAGGAGTGGATTCAAAGGCTCCGGAGCAGCAGGCACTGAGGTCTGAGCCAGCTTTGTATTTTCTTTTAAACCACAGTTGAAAGAGAGGAAGGGAACTTCAGCCTAGGGACTTCCTCGGCCGTGGGGCCTGGGAAGTGAGAAGACGCCAGCAGGGGGGGAGGGGGAAGGCTGGCAGGAGGGGCCTAGGGCAGGAGGGGCATGGGATGTGCAGAGGCGAGTTTGATGCTGCCTGCCCACCTGTCCTCAGGCTCAGACTCAACAGTATTCGCATTGTCATGATTGCTTACTGGTGGTTCTGGTGACTCCTGAGATCTTGAGAGCTGCAGGGTGGGGAGCTTGGAGACAAGGCTGAGGCAGTGGTGGTGGCAGCTGCTCTGTTTATGGAGGCCCGGTGGGCACTCCCTTCTCCACTCTTCTGGTGCTCGTGGGTCCCCAAGCTCTCAGTTGCTCACCTCCATGGCCTTACTTATCTGAACCCCATGTCTCAGGGCCCCCTCTCTTTCTATCCCAGCTCACACTCCACCAAACTGCCTGCGATACACACACACACACACACACACACACACACACACACACACACACGTATTCTTCCAGAAACTCAGGCCAAGCACCTTGGAGTCACCCTGACCCTTCTCCACCTCTCACCCTCACATCAGCCATCTGCAGGTCCGCTGGCTCTATCTCCAGCCTGTCTCCCAAAGCTGCTCACTCCTCACGTCCTCCACTGCCGCTGCCCAGGGCCAGCCACTGTCCTATCTCCCCGGCACTATTGCCTTTAGCTTCTAGCTAAGCCCCGGCTTCCCTACGGCCCCCAGTCTATTCTCAATGCAGCAGCAGAGGTACCCTGCCAGACAATATCCCTCCTCAGCTCAAACCTCTCCACGTGACTCCAGCTTCATTTGGAGTAAAGTCCAAAGACCCTATAACAGCTGACCACCCTCACCAACCACACTGGCCTCCTCACTGTTCCTCCAAAGTGCTAGGGAAACTACTACCTCGGGGCCTTTGCACTGGCTATTCGCTCTGCCTAGAATGCTCCTCCCCAGATGTCAGCATGACTCCCTCACTTTATTGGGTCTTTGTTGAGTTATTCCTAGAGCAGCCTTCCCCTAAGCGAAACAATGTCCCTCTTCCTTCTGATCCTCTTTCACTGCTTTCTTCTCTCCCTGTTTCTTCTCAGCATGTAACATCACCTGACACATTATGCACAGCCTTTCTTGCAGTTTGTTGATGGTCTAACGCTCCCCACTGAGGACAGGAGCTTTTCTGTTTCGTTCAAGGCTGTATCCTCAGCCCCAGGGTTTGGCATGGAGTAGGTGCTCAATAAACGATGAGGGAAGAAAGCCGGCCACAAGGCCAGCCCTATTCTCTTGGCGTGGGACCCCTCCTGGATCTTTGTTCGGCCATCAGCTTTTACCTCCACTTCCACCCCCAGCGGACTCTTTGCTCAGATTCTCACTCTTTGCCCGCCCCCAGCCTTTGGCCTCTCCGCCATGGGCTTTGACTGACAGACAGCTCAGCATTGACCCCGCCCCAGCCATTGGCCCCGCCTTTCAACGTATGCTCCTCCCCCCATATATACCCTGGTTGGGGGCACCCAGCTCACCTGCCTCCATGGCCAGCACCGTGATGTTGTGCCAGCCGGCTGTCTCACGGTCCAGCCCCTTGCCGGTCACGATGGCGCCTGTGTCCGCATCGATATCGAAGATCTGGTCCAAATCCGATTCGCGGTCAATGGCATATCTGAGGGGAGCAGGGCAGGGCTGATTGAAAGTGCCCCGGTGCCAGATGGAGCCCGTACCCATGTCCCCCCGCCTCACCCCAAGAGAAGGACCACCTGCCTCGGACACACAAAGGGCAGAGAAACCCTTTCCAACAGAAGGGGTGGGGGATGAGAGAGAGCATGGGAAGCCATCTGGGTTTGCATCTCAGCTGCCCGGGTGCCCGCTGTGTGACCACGGGCAACCCTCCACCTTTCTGAGCCTGTTTCCTCCGTTGGGCAGGGGAGCTAATAATTTGCGCCCAGTTGTTGTGAGAGCTAGAAACAGGCGAAGTGCCAGGCGCAGAGTTAGTTATCATTCATGGATGCTGGATTCTAATCTGACCCTAAGAGGTGACTCTGGAATTGGGTTGAAGGCAGAGGAGGGAACTGGGGATAGCATTCAGGGCAGGGGGAACAGACGCTGCAAAGGCAGGGCGGGCGGGAATTCTTCAGGGAATGGCAAACGGTGTGAAGTGGCTAGAACTGGGGAGTGGGGAGAGTTAGGCACCAGAACAGGCCAGCGCAGTTTCAGGATTTCACGTGTACTGGGAGCCAGTGGGGGATTTTGAGCCGGGCTGGGGTGGGAGGACCTTTGTGGCCTAGGGGGCTATCCGGCCGCCAGGGATGGGGGTCCAGGCCGGGGACGCGGGCTGAGCGGGCGCCGTGCCGAGGGGGTCTGTGGGCACAGCCGCCGGCTCCTCCCCGCCTGCGCAGCACGAGCGAGCTAATCTGTCGCTTTTCAGTTGCCGCGTGAAAAAGCCCTTTGTTCCGCCTTCTTCCCGGGCCTTTGTGCGGCGGCTCCAGGCCTGAAAGGCCCGTGTCCAACACATGTCTCGGGCGGCGGCGGCCCAGAGAGGCCCCGCCAGCGCCGGCCGCCGCTTCCCGCCGCTGATAACGCGGGTGGGGGCGCGGCCGGGCTGCGCTGAGGACAAAGGCCTCGAATGCCGAGCAAGGGCTCATTGTGCAGCGCGGACAATGCAGCCTGGCGGGGAGGGGCCCAGCCCAAGCCACCCGCCCCTCCCACAGGTAGGAGGTAAGGGGCCCGTTCCCCATCTCCCAGCATGGCCCGTTCCCCATCTCCCAGCATGGGAAACTGAGGCCAGCAGGAACACTTCCTGCTGGGGGCCCCAAGCCCTGAGATGGCCCTTCAGTGGGGCCTTGGCTGTGTTGCCACATCTCTCTGGGCCTCAGCGTCCCCTTCTATTGAATAGGGATTATGACACCCAGTGGGACTGCACAGGTCTGAGAGCAGTCAGAGCTGCGTTTGAATCCTCTGCCATTTATTCTACCTGTGTGATCTTGGACAAGTCACTCCACCTCCTTGGCCTCTGTTCATCTGGAAAAGGGCGTGATTCATACTACCTCGCACTGTGGTGTGGGTTAGAGGAGGAGCTGGTTTAGGTGACAGCCCTTATTCTTTTCATATTTACTATTGTGGCAGAGGTGAAGGCATGAGGCATACTGTAAAGGGCTGTCCATATGGGTATAGTGGGCATTATCAGCCTGTCTCCTGAACCCACCTCCCCAGCCCCCATCTCTAAGCTGCTAAGCCCACATCCTCCTTGCCTCTGACCAGCCTGGGTTCCACTGACCTGGGTGAAAGTGTGTGGGGAGGTTCAACCCCAAGATTAGGATTCCTGTCCCTAGCATGCACTTAAGAGTTTGTAGATCACTTTACTCCCAGCCATCCCTCCATTCATTCCTTTATTCCCTAAACACTCACTGAGTGCCTGCTCTGTGCTGCTCTTTGCTAGGCTCTGGGGACAAAGTGGCAAACGAGGCAGACAAGGTCCCTGCCAGGCATTCTATGAGGCTGATGTAAACCTCCTCCATTTTGCGGATGAAGACACTGAGTTCCAGAGAGAAAACTTGCTAAGCTCAGGGCTGCCAAGTACTGTTGTTCAGGTTTGTCATGCACAAAGGTATCAGGTTGAAGGGGGGAAGTGGGGATGAATTTCAGGCAGTGTTCTGCTTGCCAATCCTTGTGAAGATCTTCTCAAAGGGGGGCCTTTTCCTTCTTCACACAAATGTGCCATATCAGCTAGCAATGACCCTGCCCAAGGTTGCACCACAACTCTGTCGCAGAATTGGAATTTGTACCCAAATTTGAGACTCTATACCTGGAGTTCTTTCTTGCTTGTTGAACTATCCAAAACTTTGGTGCATGAAGTCTCAGGTCCCCTTTGCCCCCATTCTGGCCCTGTCAGATGTTTGGTCCAAAGGAGGTAGAATGAGACTCTGAGTGCTAATTCAGCTAGAAGGAACCTTACAGACCTCCTCCTGATTCTCCAGGGAGGAGGGTGGAGGGCAGAGTCCAGGAGAGGGCAGGGGCAGGGCACAGCCTGGCCTCCTGATCCCCCAGGTCAGGGCTGGGAGTGAGGCAATGCTTGCAGGAGGATGCCAGCTGCCATCTTGCTGCTTCTCCTGCCCTCTCTGCCCAGACCTTTCTCCTCTCCTCCTCTACCCAGTTTTTCTCTTTTGTTTGCTCCTAGAGGGGACGGGAGGGGCTGGAATCTAAGTGGAGGCAGCTGTTCCCAAGGCCATGTGGTGGGGCTATGCGAGAACCCACGATTAACCAACTAAAGACTTGGGACTGCCAGTCAATGTGGCTGGCCAAGCCCAGGTGTTTTTGTTCCAGCTCAGGGAGCCAGCGAGTGAGTGGGAAGGAGAGGGTAGGAGGAGCTCTGTGTGGCAGGGACTGTGGCCTGGCCAACATGAGGATGGGGGAAGGTTGTGCATGCATGTGTGTGTGTCTGGTTTGTGTTGTGGGTGGAAAGTGTGTGTTTGTGGGACGTGAATGTGTGAATGGTGTGTGTGCCTGTGTGTGTGAGACAGTGTGTTGCAGTTGAAAGAGCAAAGGCTTAAGAGGCAGCTGCTCAGCCCTGGGTCTGGATCCTGGTCCACGTTGCCCCCAGACAAGTCACCTCCATCTTTGAGCCTTAATTTTCAGCAAAATAGAGATGATAATGCTAACTTGCAAGTTGTTGGGAGGATGAAATGCATATAAGGTGCCTAGCTGAGCTCCAGGAAAATTACTCCATGAATGGGAACTATTGTTATTCTAATTATTATTCAGAAATGTCTAGCAGTTAGTGCACAGGAGACCCCCAAACCAGCGTGTTGTCTGCATGCCTGGGAGGGGGTGGCATCATGTATGACATAGGCGCATTCTCAGTGATCTGAGAAGGACAGAAAGCAGCTGTAGGTCTAGAAGGTTCTGCTTAAATTTTGCAGTCCTCCTTCTCATTCGGTCAGCCAGGACCTGACGGGCAGCAAGGGGAACCAGAGCAGGTGTGGGTGGAAGAGGACGGAGAGAGAATACAGGGTACGTGTCAGCTATTCTGTATGCGTGTGTGTGTACGTGTATGCGTGCCCACATGTGCACGGAAGGCCTGAGAATAGTGGTAGGAGTGCCCACCTGCCTAGGTTAGAAACCTAGCTGTGTGACCTTGGGCAAGTCACTTAATCTCTCTGTTCTTCAATTGCCTCCTCTTATAAATGAAGGCACTATTACCTACCTCACAGGCTGGTCATGAGGTTTAGACAAGTGAGTGCCAATAAAGCACTTATTCCAGTGCTGGGCACCTCCCCGGTGATGTATGGGTTGGCTCTTATTTTCACTGCTGAGCAAGACTTTGTGCCAGGCCTGTATAAGGGCTTCACCTGCATGAGCTCCTCCAATCTTCCCAGGTGCTTTCGTCACACTCATTTTACAGATGAGGAAACTGAAGCTCAGGGAAGCAGGTACCCCCGCCAGCTCACAAAGGGCTCATTAGTCATAGGGCCAAGTTCTCAACCATGTCTGTCCAGAGCCCCACATCTAAGAGCGCCCTCCTAAGGAGCAACCCAGGTACACCTGCTGGCATCCCCATGTGCTAGGAACAGCACAAAATGCTGCTGTTGTCAAGGTTAGTGTCAGGGAAACGGGGCAGGTACTGCTTCCTGGCTTGGATGCCCATGTAGTTTTTCTCTACATAAATATGTGGATGTATAACATGCATAATAAACACAAAAGGCTGGAGGATCATGCATGTACAGGCTTTCTGGTGTTCCTGCCTGCCGGCTCATGAACATATATGAGGAGACTTCAAAAAGTTCGTGGAAAAATAGAATTGAAAGATAATATGAGCCCACGAATTTTTAAAGTACTCTGGTACATTCAGCAGGCTGCATGATGCAGCCCCCACCCAAGCTACTGGAGGGGAATCTCTTAAAATACCAAGTGGGCTGACCCCAGCCCCCAAGGGATTCCTCCTTGTTCACTCCACCCTATCTGTGACTCTTTTCCCCAACCAACCTTTAAGGCACATACTCAAAAGCACATACACGATGTCTGGAAAATTCTATATGGTTATTACTGGTTGCAGAATGAAGCAGAAAATCAGGTATTCAGACCACCAAGAAAAATGGTAATGTCCTTTTCCTGAGGGCCTACTATGTGCCAAGCACTCAACTCAAGCACAAAACTCAGTACGTCAGTAGACATTTAATACCTATGAATGAGGCAGGTACTGTCATGATGCCCATTTGAGAGATGGGGAAACTGAAGCTCAAAGGGGGGTGAAGTGACTTGCTCAAAATTCTACAACTGAGCTGGGATTTGAACCCACGTCTTCTCTGATTCCAAAGCCCATGCACTTTCTGCTGCAGCTCACTGTGGAGTGGTGGGTGGAAATGAAGCATCCACTTTCTCTGATCCAGTGTGGCCTTCCTGTTTTTGATGTTCAAAGGAGACTCACAATGGGGCTAGCGCCGGCAGGAATCCGACTAAGCTGATAAATGTTCAGTCTGTCTGCAAAGCTGCCTAATCCAGAGATGGACCCATCTGAGAACTCTCCTCCCTCCCTCTAAAGCCTGCAAAGGCTTCCCACTGCCTGTAGGATAAAGTCCCACTTCTTCACCTGACATTCACGGTCCTTCACAGCCTGTCCCCAAGTGCTCCCTCTGTCCTTCTCCTCCACCATGCCTGACATAAGCTTGTCTAGCTGATCTCCCTGCTCCTGAATTTAACCTCCTGTCTTCTTGATTCTGTTCCTGTCACCTGCCCCTCATCATCACTCCAACCTCTCCCCATTCCAAGTCTCATCCTCCTCATCCTCCCTCAGGGTCCCCCTGGGGGAAACCTGTGCTCATTTCCTCCCTGGTGCAGCGAGTACTTGCCCCTCCTTGGAGCTCCTCAAGCCCCTGCCTCAGCCCAAGCTCACTCGGACCTGGATCTGCCACTGGATTCATTCACACGGCGCCAGCCTTTCCACTGGCCCATGTCTGACTCGTCTCTGTGGCCCGTGCACAGGGGAGGGCACAGCACAAGTTTAGGAACTGCACTAACCACAGAGAGAGGAAGAAGCAGGGGTGAAATGGCAGAAGGTGGGATTCAGGAAGCAGTTGGTCATGGGTTAAATCCCAGGAGCTGGGTGACCTTGGGCAAATGACTTCCCCTCTCTGACCCTCAGTTTCTTCATCTGAGGAGTGAGTATAATACCTCCTGGGGAGTAAATATGACAACATGAAGCACCTTCCATTCTCCCCAGTGCAGAGGCTCAGAAAGACCACCCTGTACAGTCTGCCTTTCTGTATTCCCAGGAGCCTGCTGTGCTCCGCAAACCGTGCTAGGCAAAGTCCCCCAGGACACTGCTTCGTTTCCTCATGTTCAGGAACACATCAAGCTCATTCCTGCCTCAGGACTGTCACATTTGCTGTTCCCTCTGCCTGGAATGCTCTTCCCCACATCTTTGCATGGTCGGCTCTCTGTCATTTTGATCTTAGCTCATTTGTCACCTCTCTGACCACTCAATCCAAAAGTGGCATTCCTGACCACTCAGTTGCTCTATCCTATCACTCTGTATTTTCTTTATAGCTCTTATCAGCAGTTATCTCATTTAACCATTGACTTGTGTCAACAAATGTTTAACCATTTGCTGGCTGTCTCCCCCCAGCATTAGGCAAACTCCATGAGGGCGGGGATCTTGTCTTATTACCTCCATTTCCCCATTGCATGGAATAGTTGGGGACAGAGTCAGTGACCCTTACAGTGTGGAGCTGGGAAACAAGGCAGGCTCAGGCAGCACATGTGGCCTGTGAGGACCCCTTCTCTGTCTCCCATGGCCCCTTACTGGCCTCCTGTTTCCTTGTTTGTACCCCACCACCTGGGAGCTCCACCTCAGCTCTGTCCTTGGCTGAGTCATCTGCGTGTCCCCAGGCCTGGCTCAGGGCCGGGCACAGAGGAGGAGTTGGGTAAATGTTTGTGGTGTTAAATTGGACCCATCTCAAGCTCCTTACCCGCCTCCACATCTAAGGAGCCCGAGGGAAGGGGCTGGCAAAGAGAGATGAAAGAAGGTGGAAGCAGGTTTCAAAGCTGGCCCTTTCAGTGCAGATAAAAGAGGAGGGAAGGGAAGCCAAAGGAGGGAAGAGGGAGAAGACTGAGAGGGGGTGTGGAGAGTGATATTGGAGAGGCAGAGAGCCAGCAGACAGGAGCACTGACCTGGGGACCAAGGACTCGCCTCCCATGCCTGATTCTTAACTCTCCGGGAGAGCCTGCAGAAGCCTCCTCCCCTTACTGGGCCTCCTTTTCCTGACAAATAGGGGCGACAGTGTCCTCCCTAGAGAGGTCTAGGGCCAGGCCAGAGACCAAGACTGTGCCAACAGCCCTGGTGGAAGGGAGGTGGAGTTCAGAGTGGCAGGATGGTTTTGGCAGTGAGATTGGTGGAAGTAGCACAGGCATTCTGGACTTCTGGCTAGAGTCTGAGCTCCTCGGCCTGCCCTTGAAGCCTCATTAGATTTCACTTTGTGCCTCATCTCCTCCACTCTACTGTGGCTATCACAGTCCGCTCTTCTCTAGACACACCTGCCACTCCTCTGCCTCCATACACCCACATAACCTGTTCCTGCACCTGGAATGCCCTTCTCCTCATATTTACACCTGACTAGACCAGATGCCCAGCACAGTTCAGTTTCTGACTCCTCCAGGAAGTCTTCCCAGACTCCTAGAGCTATCTCCCAGTCTGAGAGCCCATGGGCAGTTAAACAGGATGGCAATTTTGTGTCTCCTCACCTAGGGCTGCCATGTAAGGTTGCACAGGCTATGCACTGTACAACCCCAAGAGAACCATTCAGACAATGACTGGGATGTTGACCTCTGGAATTATACAAGAAGTCCTCAGATTAACTTCCCCTTCCTCTCTCCTCCATGCTCGGCACAGAGTGGGGCACATAGTCAGCTCAAAGATTACATGGACGGGGGTTTTAGGGAGGGGACAGGGAGCCCCACAGCCTCTTTCCCATCTGTCTAACTGGCCATTCCCCTGACCCCTGACCTCCTCCTTTGAATTAGCTTCTGCTACAACTTATCTTCCCTCCTCTCCTATCTGACCTTCGTCCAACCTAGGCCACAGTCAGGGACTCCTCAACGCCTGCAGCTTCCAACCCCTTCCAGGGACAGCACTACCTCCATCCCTGCTCTGCCTCTGTCTCGCCCACGTCGGTTTCTATTTCGTTCCCTTTCTGCCTTTCTCCTCTCTCTGTGTCTACATTGCCAGGCGGGTCCCTTGCCCTCTTTCCACTGGCTCTTCTCTCTCTCCAATCTCTTCTTCTCATTGTTGGTCTCTCTACATCCATCCCCATGAGTCTATTTTCCTGTCTCTTTTCTCAGTTTTTCTCTATTTTTACATTTCACTCACTCACTCAGTGAGTGTCACCGAGTGCTGAGCCCTGGGCTAGGCTCTGAGGACGCAGTGGTGAACAAATAGATGAAAATCCCTACCCTCATGGAGCTTACCTGTAAGTGGGAGAGACAGACAAAGTAATGAGAAAAAGAGGCTGCATGTGAGATGGTGAGCAAGGCTAGTGAGGAGAAAGTAGAATGGGGAAAGGGGGTATGAAGGGTCGGGCCTGGGGGTTGGGTAGGGCTGAAATTGTAGAAAGAGTGGTCAGGGAAGGCCTTGCTTAGTGGGTGACTTCTGAGCAGAGACCTGGAGGAAGTGAGAGTACGAACCAAGGGGGATGTTAAGGCAAGAACATTCTAGGCCAAGGGGTCAGCAGTAGCACAGGCCCTGAGGCAGAGGTGAGCTTGGTGTATTTGTGGATCTGTAAGGAGGCCAGTGTGGCTGGAGCAAAGTGAACCGGGAAAAAGAGAATAGTGGGAGATGAGGTCTGAGAGGTCACAGGGAGCCTGGGTCACAGAGAGTCTGGGTCATTGTCAGGGCTTGGTCATTTATTCTGAGCACAATCGGTACCTTTGGAGGGTTTTGAGGAGAAGTGAGCTAGACTCTGGCTTTCATTTGAGCAGGCTGGCTCCTGTATGGACTCTAGATTAAAGAGTGGGGAGACAGAAGCAAGGAGACCAGCGAGGAGGCAGCTGCAATAATCTGGGCAAGAGAGAATGGCCCAGACCAGGGTGGGAGTGGGGGAGGTGGTGAGACTTGGTCAGATTCCGGATATATTGTTAAGGTGGAGGCAACAGGATTTGCTGATGGGTTGGGGGCGGGTGTGAGAGAAAGAGAGGGGTCGAGGATGTCTCCAACACTTATGACCTGAAAAACTGGAAGAGTGGAGTTGTCTTTCCAGGGATAGGATGATTCTAGAAAAACTGGTGTTTTGTCTTTTTCTCTTGATGGAAAGACCGGGAGCTGAATTCGGAACACGGCAAGTCTGAGATGTCTAATGGAGGCCGAGGGGAGATGAAGAGGGAGAGGTGGGGCCAGAAGGAGACTTCGGGGGGTCGTGGGCAGCTGGGTAAACTGGCTGGGAGCAGAGCCCAGAGGGAGGAGGGGGGCTGGGAGGCCGAGTCCAGTTCTCCTTGCTGCACCTGGTTCTCCCTCCTTGTCCTGACTCCTGTCGCCTCTCTCTCTGTGACTGTCCTCACATCTGTTTCCTTGGCTCTTTGGCTCCCGGCCTGTTTCTCTCATTCCTACTGGGCTATGCTATGCATGACCTTGGGAAATTTCCTGAACTTCTCAGGGCCTCAGTTTCTCATCTATAAAATGGACAATAGCAGTACCTCAGAGGGTTGATGTAAGGATTGAATGAGTTAATACGTGGAAAGCAATTGAAGGGCACCTGGCACGTGGTGAGCACTTTATTATAAGTGTGCACTACTATATTATTTTCCTCCAGGAAGCAGCTGGAGGAACTGGGAGTTTTCTCTATCCTCAAACCCTCAATGCCGGATGAAGAGTGGTCATTGTGTGTTTGCTGAGTGAATGAAGGGCTGTCAGGGGCAGATGTTTCTGTGGGTCCTAGAAGGCAGCGCACAGGCTGATAGGAGCAGATTTAAGGAGACACATTCTAGCAGAACGATGGGAGAAGAGCTGGACAGTGTCAGGGAGTGAGCTTCCTGTCCCTGGAGGTATACAAACAAAGGCCTGTGACAACTGGGCCAATGCAGGGGATTTGGACCTTCCGTGAATGAGCAGGGTTAGAATGGACAGTCTGAAAGGCCTGCACAGCCCTGAGTTGTCAAGCCCATATAAACAAGTCCTGGAAAATGGATTTTTGTTTCTTTATTTATCTTCTGTTCCCTTCTCCTAAGAATCGCTGAGTTTGCAGTTTTAGCTTCTGGTTCCTGGGCCAGTCAGGGGGTGAGGAAGGATGTTGGACTCAGGAAGGAAAGAGTTTTGGAGTTACCAGACCCAAATCCCAAGTCTGTCCCTCATGGGTATAATCTTGGGTGAACCCCTTTACCTCTCTGAACCTCTGTTTTTCACTTGTGAAAATAGGGAATAATGACATCTCCTTCAGAGGGAAACATGAGGATTAAAGGAAATGATGAATGTGAAGAGCTTAGCATGGACTTGAAGTAGCATATTACACAGTGTTTAAGACCATGGATTCAAATCTGGATTAGATCTGGCTGTAACAACTAGCTGTGCAACCTTGAACAAGTTACTTAACCTCTCTGTGCCTCATTTTTCTCATTCGTAAAATGGGAATGATATCATCATTGTTTTCCTAGGTTGGCCTTAGGTCTCTAGAGAGATCTATTCCCTGGAGTGGAGTGAAGTGGGGTATGGACCGCTCAGAGTACTCCCTGATCCCGCCCCCCTGGGCAATCCCCCATCCCTCCTGAGGCAGCCATACCTTCTGCACTACAATGATGGCCTCCTGAGTGTCGCTGTCCGTAGTGACCTTGAACGCATCACCACCACTGCCACTCTCCTCCTTAAGGTGGTAAGTCATGTCCGTGTTCTCACCCACATCGGAGTCTTCAGCCTTCACACGTCCCACAGCTGTGCCAATGGGGGCTGACTCCCGGATACTGAACTGGTACATCTCTGTGGAGGACACAGCCATGAGGATGGATGGGGGCAGTCCCTACTGCAGCTTTGGGGGAGGGGAGAAGAGGGCCCAGATGAACCTCTAAGGAGGGCAGTGTCTGCAAGGGGCTCCCAGGTTGGCCAGGATGGAGGGTGGGAGAAGCGTGTCCTCTGCAGAAATGTGGGAGGCAGTGCAAAGAGGTGGGTCCTAATTCTGACCCTTGGGTTCATTCACTGATTCATTTGGGAAAGTGCCCGCAGTTCTTTGAGCCTCAGTTTCCCCACCAGCCCAGTGAAGGGGGCAGAGGAGCACAGTGATAAAGGCTAAGGCTCTGGAGTCAGTCCCAGCTGTGTAACCCTGAGCCTCGGTTTCCTCATCTGTAGAATGGGAACAGCAGTGTTGTTATGACAATTAACTCAGATGATGGTGCATGAAAAATGCCCCGTACAGTGCCTAGTACATGGTAGCTACTCAATAAATGGAACAAATAGTATTAAAGTGATGGGGCTTCATACTGATTTTGCTGTTGATGTTAATGGCACTTATTCCTTCATTTCAATATATAGTCTATATTGAGCACCTATGATGTCCCAGATGTCATGCAGTTTAGGCACTGAGGTTAGAGCAACAAATAAAACAGATGAAAACCTCAGCTCTCACAGTGCTTTTCTCTTAATGGAAGGAGAAAGACACTAAACAATCACATCAGTAACACATACATTGTGTCCAATGGTGATAGGTACTTAGGAGAAAACTAAGGCAGGGAAAGTGTGGAGAGTGCTCTGAGGGTGTTGTGCAGTTTTAAAGAGGTTGATCAAGATAGGCCTCACCGAGATGGCATTTCTGCAAAAGGCTAGGGAGGTGACGGAGTGAGCCAAGTGGATATTTGGGAAAGAGCATTCTAGACAGAGGGAGCAGCAGGTGCAAAGTCCCTGAGGTGGGTGCAATGCCTGGCATTTTTGAAGAATGGCAAGATGGCCATTTTGGCTGGAGGGGAGGAGCAGAGGGGAAGCCAGGAGGAAGGAGGTCAGATGGGATGCAAACAGCACCTTGCTCTCTGCTCCGGTCAAGGTGAGGATGACTTGCTAAATCCTGCCCAGTCCAGGCAAAGCAGGGGGTGTGGGGATGGGGATGTGTCTCTTGGGGCCCCCACAGGTCTGGGTCACCCTTGTATGGAGTGGCTGCCTCTGTTCTCACACAGCAGCCAGAGGGTCTCCTTCTAAAACTGAACACGCCACTCCCATGCTTTAATCCTTTTCATAGCTCCCCACTGCCCTTGGCATGGAGTTGTGCAAGCCTCTTGTCCTGCTCTACGAAGCACTTGCTGCCCGGCTCCTGCTGACTCTCCAGCCTTGTCCTCCACTCCCGCACCCCAGCTCTAGCTTCAGCCTGGCTGAAGCTCTTGATTCCTTAAATATGCCTCGCTCGCTCTCACCTCCAGGTATTCCCTCTCCCTGTTCTTCTCTCTGCCTTCACCACCCAACTCCCACTCTTCCTTCTATTCTCACTGACTGTTACCTCCTCCAGGGAACCTTCCCGGACCTCCAGGCTCTGAGGTATTCCCTCTCCCTGTTCTTCTCTCTGCCTTCACCACCCAACTCCCACTCTTCCTTCTAGTCTCACTGACTGTTACCTCCTCCAGGGAACCTTCCCGGACCTCCAGGCTCTGCTCCTGTGCTCCCACAGCCCCTGAGCTTCTCCCATTGTAGGGATTACTGCAGCTTCCTCTCATTTACTGTTTATTCCTTCTCCCGGGTATGAACCCTGGAAGACAGGGACTGCATCTCTTATTCACCAGCCATTCTCAGAGCCTGGCAGAACACACCAGGCTGTCACATTAATGACATGTGTGAGGGACTAGTGAGTGTATAAATGGAAACCGGCATGATTACCTGTATATACTCGCCAGATTAACACAGATTAGACTCTGACGACACCATGTGCTGATGACAATGTGGTACAAAGAACAAGTGTATTTCTTCATGGGGCAAAGAGCTTGGCTTTGTTTAGTAAAGTTGAAGGTGGGTATATCTCATGACCCAGCAATTTTGTTCCTCTGTAAATACACTAGAGAAATGTGTGTAAATCGGCCCTCCTAGGGCCGACATGAGCAACAATGTTCAAATCTGTGTCCTTCATAATAGCTCCAAACTGGAAACAATCCAAACGTCCATCAACAGCAGAATAGATAAATTATAGAATAATATGGAATACTATACAGCAACAAAAATGGATGATAGCTGCAAGTAACAACATGAGTTTATAAACAAATTTGAGAGACAAAAAAACAAGAAACAAAACAATATGTATCATATAACCCATTTATAAAAGGTTCAAAAATGGGTGAGATTAGACTATAATGTCTGGAGATGCATACATAGGTGAATAGACACTAAAGAAAAGCAAAGAAGATCCCCAAAGCGGGTGGTGGTTAACTCTGGGGGAAGGGGTGGGGAGAGATGTTATGATCAGGAAAGGGCATCTTGGGGCTTCTGGGGTCCTGGTTGGTGGGCATAGGAGTATTTGCTTTATAATTATTTGTTGAACTGGACATTTCTATTTTATACCCTGCTTTTTGTGTGCTATACTTCATGACAAAGCAAGGAAGAAAGGAAGGAAGGAAAGAAAGAAAAGAGAAGGAAAGGATGTCTTCCTGGGGCCCTGACCTTCTCCTCTCTGTCTGCCCTGCCCTTCCAGCTCAGAGCTGATACAGATCCTGGCACAGTTGGGCAGAAGACTGGGTGGGCTCCCCCCTGCCCCACACCTGGGCTTCGAAGCTTCTCCATCAGTGGATGGGGCTGGGCTGGGCTGGGTGAACCTGGGACGTGGAGCTGGTGGGCGGGCTCTGCCCACCCCACTCTGTATCTGGGCTGAGGTGCTAGGCCCTGAGGATGCTGTGCTCTCAGCTAAGGGATTGGATTCCCTTATCTTGCGGGGTCAGTCCCCTGTGGCCGGGCCTAATGTGAGAGCAGCAGACCTTAAGTAATGACTCTCCTGATAGGAATCAGCCCAGCTCCCCGTGGCATTTAGTCTCTGCCAGCTTTGGTGGCTTCACCGGCGCAGCTCTTGTCCTGAGCCTGAGTCCTAGCGGGGCTGGCTGGGCTGATAGGGAGGTAGGGGCCTGGGCCAGAGAATCCCCCAAACCCCAGTGTGCCAGGAGAGGCAGAGGGTGGAAAGACCTAATTTAGAAGCACAGACTCCTCATCTCCAGCTCAGAGGAGGAGGGAAACACCTGTCACTGAGACTCAGTTTCTCCATGCACACCTATGGGCATCCCGCTGCTTGGGTGTGGTGGCTGCTGCCTCAGTCTGTATCCATATGCCGCCGCTCCACTTTGCAAACGTGGGTCAGAGGCACATGGCTGTGCCACAAGCAGGCTAGGGGTGTGTGCAAGGGCCAGTGAGGGGCGGGGTGGATGGACAGAAAGTGGACAGGTGGGGCTCCCCCTCTGCAGGAAGCAAGGTGAGGGGCATGAAGGTGTTTCTTAGATGTATGGAATATCAGACATCACCAGGGCCTTCCTCTGCAGGAAGTATGATTGGAGGGGGCTGGCGGTTAGTGGGTGATGTAGTGGACAGACAGACAGACAAGTGAGAAGCCCTCTTTTGGTGGGAAGTCTAAAGGGAAGCTGGGGTCCATGGGTGGCCTGGTTGGGCTAACAGACGGACACACAGATGCGGCCATCCTCCAGGGAGCCTCACTCACTCTGTGGGAAACGGGGCGGGTTGTCATTGACATCGGTGACCACGATGGTGACAGTAGTGGAGCCCGAGAGGCCGCCCAGCTGACCCGCCATATCCATGGCCTGGATCACCACCTCATAGCGCTCCTGGCTCTCGCGGTCAAGGTCAGGCACAGCTGTCCGGATCACACCTGTAGATGAGCGAGGGTGAGCCTAGGCATGCCCCCCACCAGCTGCCAGCTGATATGGAGACCCCTGCACAGGCTGGGCAGACTCAGACCTGGTGAGCTCTGGGTTAGTTCAAATTCAGGAGGACAGTGGGTGACACAGAAGATGCTGATGTGTCACAGTGCCCATGCGGGGCTCAGTGGCCACCACACAAACTCACACTCACTCACATACATGCTCCTACAGACCCATGCACACACGCTCATACAGATAACACACACACACACATACACAAACACACTCATACAGATATACTCTCTCACACACTCACGCGCATGCTCATACCGATACACTCACACATGTACAGACACAATCCCACATTCACACCAATAACTCACATACTTATATACACGCAAACATACTTACAAACACATAGAGACACTCTGAAATACACACAGTTGCACGCAATAGTCCACACACCCACACACACACTCACACACAATACACTTGCACACATCCACATCCACACACACAGCTATCACATACACATACTCTCTCAAATACATGTTCTCCCCCCCACACTCACACATTCACACACAGGTATACTGTCAGCCACCCAGTCCAACACACACACGTGCACTCTCATGCACACACTCTCACACACACACATGCCTTCTAACACACAGACACAACCCAAAAGCAACAGAAGGACTATTTTGTTTACTGAAAAGAAGTCTATGGACTAGAACTTGCCATTGTGTGACCCCCCTGGGCAACTAATCCCACTCTTGGGACCTCATTTTCCCCACCTGGTATTCTATGCATGAGTCAGGCCTGTGCCTGACTTGTCTCTGTCAGTAACACTCAGCTTAGAGCCAACCACAACCAAATCATTGCCCCCGGGGATCCCACCCCTCTCCCCCTCTCCCCCTCTCCCCCAACTCCGCCGTAGATTCTCTGTCCAGGCACCAGCTAATTGCTGAACAGACAATCCTCTAACCTGTTAATGGAAATGGGGGAGGGGAGATGGAATGGGGGCGACTGCAAGATTACTTCTGCCGAGGGGAAGCCTGGGCTTCTTGTCTCCCTGCCAGCAAAAGAGACTAGGGGCGGGAGGGGAAGTCGATGCATTCAGAACCTCCTTGCCACCCACTCCAACCTGCCAAGCACCAGGTGGTGACAGGTGGCGCCCAGGGCCTGTGTACCAGGTGGAGTCATGCATCAGCAGCCCCACGATGCGCCCCATAAAACCTGAGCTCCAACTCCTGATGTCCCCAAACAGCCCCCAGACACTCCTCACATGGCCAAGGCAAGGAGAGACTGTAGTGTGTGCATGTATGTGTGTGTCTGTGTGTGTATTTGTTCATGTAGCTGGCGAGGAGAGGCTGTAGTGTGTGTGTGTGTGTGCGCATTTGTGTGTGTAGCTGGAGTAGCCAGGGGTGGGGCACCTAGGGGGTGGTCCTACTTTTGTGGGACCACATGTAGATATGGAATGGGTATTCTGTTGAATCAAGGGTCATACAGACCTTCAGTCAGTGGCCTTTGCAACTCATCAATAGGCCCCCTCCTGACCCCTCCTCTGCTGTGACTGGTCTTCCCAGGGACAGGGGAGTATTGGAGGCAGATGGCTTTGAGATATATTCCAGATCTGCCAATTTTTTTGGCCATGCAATTTTGAGCAAATCCTTTTAACTTTCTGAGCCTCGGTTCCCTTATCTGTAAAATGGGGACAACCACAATAACTACCTAAAAATAGGATTTCTCAAACTTGGCACTATTGACATTTTAAGTCGGATAACTCTTTGTAGTGTGTGTGTTCTGTACACTGAAGGATATTTAGTAGCAACCTTAGCCTCAACCCACTAGATAATGCCAGTAGCAGCAACCCCCCCTTCCCCACCTCAGTTCCAAAAATGACACTGTCAAATGGCCTTAGGAGTAAAATAGGTTACGAACCGCTGAGAACCAGTGGTATAGGGTTTCATCTCATGAGAATTGCATGTGATAATAACCATCAGTAACATTTATGTGCATTTGCTCTGTGCTTGGCACTGTTCTAAGCCTCTTAAGTGAGTTGTCTTATTTAATCCTCTCAACATTGGTATGAGGAAGGTGTTAGGATTATACCCATTGCACAGATGAAGAGACAAAGGCAGAGAGAGGCTAAGTACCTTGCCCAAGGTCACACATGTAGGAAGCGCACAGCCAGGATTCAAATGCGTACTCTGGTGCCAGAATCCATGTTCTGAACGGCTCTGCTAGATCACTGTCAGGTAGAGACTTCCTGCCCAGCCCACCTAGTATCCTCTGCTCCACCCCACCCCCAGGTACAAGGGGAGAGGCCAGACCTCTGACACAAGGATGTCACTTCTGTGGTCCTATCTCAGCTCCTGGAATATCCTTCTTGCTCTCTTCAGTCCTAATCAGGTAAGCCATTTTTTCAAACATGGGGCAAGTACCCCCGATCTGTTTCCTAGTTGCTGCACCTAAAGGCTGGGGCTGTGAAGGCAACACCCTGCTGGCCCTCAGCTGTTCTGTGAGCTAAGTCTTTGCAGCCCTGGACAGCAGGGTCATACTGGGAAGGTGGAGTCCGTCGTATTCTCTACACTGGGGAATTGGAAGGAGAGAAAAAGCAGAGAGGGAGAAAGAGGGGAGGAAGAGGGTGAAGATGGCAGAGAGGGAAGGAGAGAGACAGAGGAAAAGGAGTCCTGGAGAAAGACAAGCAGAGGGAAGGAGGGGGCAGGGGGTCCCAGGCAGAAAGGCAGGGAAGGGAACTGACTTTAGTCCAGCACTTACTGTGCGCTAAGCTCTGTGCATGTCCCTTTACACTTAGGATCTCATTGAATGTAGAGGTTTGGTGATAGGATTTGGAGCCACTGTGCAGCTATGGGCTTGGACACCAAAACTCAGTGTCCCCATCTTTGGGTAGGGCTTAGAGCAAGGCTCTGGCTCTGCTCCTGTGGGTGAAGAGAGAAGTCCCATGTGGGTGGCCTCCATGCCGTCCCTGCCACTTCCAGCTCCAGAGGAACTGAGGACCTTAAACTCTTCTCACTTGGAAATGGGTCATAAAGCCCTGTAAAGTGTGTGATTTCAGGTGCCATCTCTGGGGTGGGTACCCAGAGGCCATGCTGCCCCTGGACCCTGTTCCTGGGGTCACACACTGCCGTATGTTGCTATGGTGATAGCTCCTAATGAATCATATCTCCCAGTATCCACACCCTTGGGTTATCCCCTCCCATACTGACTCTGGCCTTGGCCATGAGAGTTGCCTGGGCCAATGAGACATCAGGAAGTATGACTAAAGCAGAGGCTTGATAAGCCTTTGTGCATTGGGGCCTGTACTTTTGGAATCCTGAGACTACCGTGCTGGAAAGAAGCTTGGGATGAAAGGCCACACACAGAGAGAGGCCCAGTCATGCCAGCTGTCCCAGCTGAGTCACCCCAGTGACCTGACAGCTGACTGTTGCCACATGAGTGACCCCAGCAAAAGATCTGTCCAACCAACCCACAAACCTGTGACAGCTAATAAATTGTTGTTGTTTTAAGCCACTGAGCATTGGGTGGTTTGTTACATAGCCGTAGATAACTGATAGAGAAATCTGGTTGGCTGGGCTGTTCTTCTGCTGGTTTTGTCTGGGCCCACCATGCAGCTGTGTTTAACTGGAGGATCAGCTGGGTTGGAAAGTCCCAAGGTGGCCTCATTCACACGTCTGGTGGTGGATCCTGGCTGTTGGCTGGGACACATTGGTTCTCTCATCCTCCAGTAGGCTGGCTTCCTTACATGGCGGTCTCAGGACTATGTTCCAGGACAGCAAAAGTGAAAACTGCAAGGTCTCTTAAGACCTAATCTCAAAATTTGCATAACATCACTTCTGCCACATCCTATTGGCAAAAGCAAGTCACAGGCCAGCCCAGATTTGAAGGACAGGGAAATAGGCTCCACCTCTTGATGCGAGCGGTGGCAAAGTCCCATTACTAAGAGGCTGCGCACAGGGGTAGGAGGGATTTATCACATATTTTCCTATCTACCATGTTCCACTACCCATGCTACCTCCTGATGCAGGGAGAAGCATTGTGGAGGCTGTTGCACTCCTGGAGGACCAGGGGACCGGGGTACAAAAATCCCAAATCAGCCCATGAAGTTGTTGTTGAAACCTCGTGGCTCTGCAAATTCATTTATTCACTCATTCATTCATTTGACTCTTACTGAGGGCCTACTATGTGCTAGGGCTGCACAGAATCAGATGTGAGGCAATGTGAAAAGGAGGGACTCTGGAGTCAGACAGATATGAGTTCAAGTCTTCTTTTTACCATTTCTGTGCTACCTGACCTTGGGCAAGTTCTTGAGTCTCTCTGAGCCTCCATTTCCTATTCTGTAAAATGGGGATACCCATCCAGTAGGGCGGTTGAGAGGATTAAATGACACGAAGCTTCCAGCAGCAGAGCTTACATTTTGGAGATGTCTTGCTGATCCTTTTCCTCAAGTCCTGGGTTGGGTACACCCACAAATAAGTTCCACAGGGCAGAGATCCATGCTGGTCTTGTTCATCATCGTATCTGTAGGGCCTGGCACACAGTAGGTGCTCACATAACATTTTGACTGATTCCTGCTGCTCCTCCACCACCCCTCTCACAGCCTGGGTGTAGTTGTCTATTTGTTTCTGGCTTCTCTGTTAGAACAATAGCTCCTTGAGGGCAGAAACCAGGTCTAGTTCATTATCCTGACCCCGAGGTCTGGCACTTAAAAGGTGATCAATAAATGTTAGTTTCATTCCTTCCCCATCAAGTGGACCTCTCTGGCCCAGTTGGGATTTCCAGCAGAGATCGTGAAGTCTCTGAGAGAATCCTTTTGTTCCTGCTGGGGTGGTGGCATGTGGGGGCTGATAAGTATAACCTGGCCCCAGCTGCCTGCAGCCTTGTCTTCCCCCATTGCCCCCAGTTCCAGCTGTTGTCCTCACTGCCCCTGCTGTCTCCTCCAAATGCTGCAGAAAGGGCCCTAGAGCCCATGTGACGCCTCATTAGCCCGCAAATGCCATTTCTGTCGCCCCTGTGGGGGGCTTGCTGGCAGGCCTGGCCTTTAAAACACACAAGTTAATTCCTCCTCTGGCGCCCCGCCTCCTCCCTTCCCTCACACCTTCCTCTCAGGCCCGTGCCGGCTCTGCTCCCTGCTATCTGCACAGCCAGAACAGACTGTACCTCGCAGCAGCTGCTAAATATAGACCCGCAGCAGCAGAATATTCCTGGCTGGGGAAATAGAGTTGGGGCTGGGAAAGGCACCAGGGCGGCTCTTGCAGTGGAGCTATGGACAAGGGGAGGACAAATCTGGTTCTTTCTGGGAAATGTCAAAAAGGACTCGTTCAGACTGAGAAGTTGAGGGACTCTAGAACAAGAACCCCATTTGAACTCTGTCAGCTGCCTTGCCTGGTGCTCACTTTCTGGCTTCTTGGGAACCGTTCCTGTTCTCCCAGGCTCTGTGGACTTCCACTTGCCACCCTCCTCATGACCCCCTTCTTTTGTAGAAATTGGTGGCCGTCCTCACTCTTTTGCAGTCTGATACTTCATCTGCCACTCCTGCTGCCTCCCAAGACATAGTCCTGGCCCGTCCCTTATTTCTATGTTCTCTCTCTTCCTCCCCGTCTGAAAGCTTAGCCACGCTAAGGTCCCCACCTCCTCAGGCTAATTGGATAAAGGCATCATCACCACCACCACCATTCCCTTGTCCCAGCGAGTGCTGGGCTGAGCACTTGCACACTCACTGTTCCCTCGGCCTGCAGTGCTCTTCCCCAGAAATCTGCATGGCTCACACCCTCGCTTCACACTTCACTCGGTCTCTGCCTCAGCATACCTCCCTGGAAAGGCCTCTCCTGATTTCTTAAGCTAAGTCTATCCCCTTGCCTTCCTTTAAGTTTCTTCTAGCACTATTAGCTATTTGACATTATGTTATATATTTATATGTTTATGTTATATGTTTATATGTCTTATTTTTTGTATTCCCTACTTCAATAAAAGCTCCCTAAGGGTAGAGCCTTAGATTTGCACAGTGCTGCATTCCTACTGCCTGGAACAGAGCCAGGCACATAGTAGGTACTCAATAAATAGTTGTTGAATAAATGAATGAACTCTCTCATTGAATCTTCACAAATGTGAGGTGGGTATTATTATTCTGCTGGTGCACGGAAAACTGAAGCTTAAAGAGCCCCAACCAATCTCAGAACTCCATGCCCATATTTCAGATAGCCTGCTAGAGCTTCTAGATGTTTCTTCCCCCTCATCTCTCCTCTTAAAGCCAATATGGCTAAAGCTTAATTATTTAGCTCTGCACCAGATCCCAGGGCACATTCATTAATTCCTCTGCTTCTATATCATTTTCTTAATTTATATCCTCCTACTGTTTCTATCGGTGTCCCCTTGCCTAGGTGAGTATATGGGATTAGGTTGAGAAGAACTCCAGACTCCTCCCTCAACCTAGTCCTGTGCATTCATCTATAACCCCAAGGTTTGCCTTTGCAGGATCTCACTGCCACCCCCTATTCTCTCTCCTCAGCTTCTCAGCTAACCCTCACCCTCAATCCTTCATCATCTCTGGCTTCTAGCTAGACAGGCAGGGTAAGGAGTCCAGGTGTTGAGAAAAGGTGTTGAGAAAAGGCGTAGGCTTTTGGTTTTAGTCCTTTGGGGCTCTATGGTGGGCACAGACTCTGGGGTCTCCCTGCCTCCAGTTCCTGCCTCTGAGCCAAGATCTACAGCAGCAGCCTGAGAGATCTGGTTAAAATGAAAACCTGAGCATGTCACTTCCCTGCTTAGAAGTCATCAATGAACCTGCAGTGCTGGTGAGGAGGAGGGAAAGAGGCATTCCTATGTGTGGCTTGCGGGAGTGTAGTGTGGTACGTTTCAGGATTATCAAGATTCCAAAGGCATGTACTCTTTGACCCAGCTTTTTCACTTCCTGAAAATTATCCTGCAGATATACTCACACGAGCACAATATGATGCATGTATGAGGTTATTCACTATAGCACTGTTCGTTGTAGCAAAAGATTGGAAACAGCATAAGTGTCCATCAATAGGGGATTGCTGAAATAAATTTTAGTGTATAACAGCCATTAAATAAAAGAATGAGGAAGCTCTTTATGCACTGAGTTGGAATAATCTTCAAGATGTATTGTTAAGCGAAGAAGGCAAGCAATGTGTACAGTGTGTGTTTATAGCTACCATTTGTGTAAAAAAATTAAAACAAATACATGTACCTTATTTTCTTGTACATGCACAGAATCTGGAAAGATACACAAGAAAATTACATTGGTTGTCTTGGGGACACAGACTGGGTGGCTGGGGGAGTTGGTAGGGTGAAGAATTGCCACTAAATACGCCTTTGGACTTTTTGAATTTTGAACCTTGAAATGTATTATCTATTAAAAATTGACAATATTTTTCAGGTGAATGAGTCCAAGATCTCAGAGGATATATATACCAAGTGGTTACCTTTGGGGCTGCAATTACTGGGGATACGGACTGGGAAGCATTTTCTTTTTCTTTTCTTTTTAACATTTCTTTAATGTTTGAATGCTTTCTAAAATGCATTACTTTTGCAAGGAGAAAAAAATAATGAAGATATTATGTGTGCTCATAGACTGAAATCCTCACTCCTCCCCTGCAAACAAAACAAAAACACACAAACCAAAACCCAAAACCCAAATCCGTCTATCCCTCCCCTCTCCCAAAAGCCCACCATTTCCCTTAGAATAAAATCCAAGCTCCTTAGCCTGGCTTACACCAGCACAGTCAGGCCCCTGCCAGCCTCTCCACATCACCTCCCAACATGCCTGATTTCCCAAGCCTGAGTTGCTTACAATTCCCAGACTGAAATCCTCACTCCTCCCCTGCAAACAAAACAAAAACACACAAACCAAAACCCAAAACCCAAATCCGTCTATCCCTCCCCTCTCCCAAAAGCCCACCATTTCCCTTAGAATAAAATCCAAGCTCCTTAGCCTGGCTTACACCAGCACAGTCAGGCCCCTGCCAGCCTCTCCACATCACCTCTCAACATGCCTGATTTCCCAAGCCTGAGTTGCTTACAATTCCCCTCATGCCTCAGGCTGTTCTCTTCCTCCAAGCTTTTGCGTGTGCCATGCCCTCTGCCTGGAATGCCCTTCTCTGAAATCTGAGTCTGGCCAACACCTTATCCTTTGAAGATTACAGCTCGTGCCTCCAAGAAGCCCTTGCATCCTAATCTCTCATGAACAGACTTGGTCCTCGCTTCCCCCACAGGACTGTGAGACCCATGATGGCATTTGAAAACATTCTGTGGGGTCTGATGTCTCATTTCCCGTCTCCACTACTGTCCTGCCCCTCCTATCTGTGGTGCAGTGCGAGCACCCCGTTGGAATTGGCAGCCACTTCCAGCTGTGTGACCTCCAGTGAGTCACTTCACCTCTCTGAGCCTCAGTCTCTTCATTCTGTCCTCCCTGGCACTCTCCCAAGGCTCCTCGGAGACTAGCGAAGTTCTAATCTCAGAGTGAGTGAGGTGGGAAACGGTGGGTGGGGTGCTGCACCACTTTTTGGTGGCGGGGGGGGCGGTGAATAGGCAAAAGAGAAGCCATCATTCTGTGAAGGTCTCTAAGTGTCTCTCTCTGTCTTTCCATCAGATCCTAACTGCCATGTGAACAAAGCTTTCAAAACTGCTGAAAATGTGTCCTTCCCAGCCATCTTCCCTCCCCCAACCTCACTTATGACCCCGTAAAGGCTGCAGACACCCCTGCCTCAGTTTAGCTCTAAGGACAAGTGGGGCCGCTCAGTTCCCGCCTCCTGCCTTTTTGTTTTTCTGCCAGTCTTGCAGGACCCCAACCCCCCATTCTTTTTCTCTTCCTCAGTCCTTTCCTCTTCCTGCCTCTTGGCTGGTCCTCCCTGTGATCCTGGAGTCTCCTGGAGAGTCCAAGATGACTCCCTCCTCTGAGGGTGGTGCTACCCTCAGCGCCACCGTTGGGACTGAACGCAGAGGGCAGAAGTCTGGGGGTGGTCCTCTGCTAGCGCCCGGTCCCGCCCCGCCCAGCCGCTGGCTCCGCCCCAGCCCCGCCCCTTATGCCCCGCCCCTCGAGCTTCACCCCCTCCTTCCAGCTCCGCCCCTTTCGGCCGGCCCCGCCCCTCACCGGTCTTGGGGTCCACCGTGAAGTGGTGCTCGCCATCCAGGACGCTGTACACCAGCCGAGCGCTGCTGCCGTATGTGGGGTCATCAGCATCCGAAGCCATCACCTGCATCACCGACGTGCCTGGGCCCGGGGGACCAAGCAAGACAGGGGTCGTCTGGGGCTGCTGTCCTCGTCCCTCCCACCTCCCCCAACCCAGGGAAGCTGCGAGAGAAGACCCCCTGAAGATTCACTGGAGGCCACCAAAGCCAGCGCCGTCACAGTCCCCATCCCCACCCTGAGTCTCAACCTGCTTCCTGACCCGGGGCCTTCCTAGTGGCACAAGGGTGACGGTGGAGTCAGACGTGTGGATTCACATCTCCCTTGGGTGGTTTTCAGCAGTAGGACTCTGGCAAGGAAAGGCAGCCTCTCTGAATATCCTTTTCAGCAAAATGGGGATAATCCTAGACCTTGGTTCATCAGGTTGAGGGAATGAATTTTAAGCTCCCAGCACAGAGCGGCTCAGAGCAGTCTCTCAATGGTGGTGGCAACAATCAACAGCACCAGTTAAGGTCACCACATTCAGAGTTACAGCCAGGACTGGAACTCTGACTCCCAGACACCTGACTCCCAACCCAGGGGTCTTTCTACCCATTCTAGCCACTCCTGATTCTTTAAGGGATTTCTGCCTCCTCCCCCCTCCCCATCCCTCCCTCCCCACTGTAGGGGACAGTCTAATGGGACAACCAAGTTCACTGGTGCTCAGAGGCCAGTGTCTCTCGGACTCGGCGGGAGAGTGGCAGTGCCCAGCTTTGCTTTTGGAAAGTAGTTGGCTGTGGGCCCTGGTGTCCTCCTCGCCCCTTCCCTGGGTGCCCAGACAGCCCCCCTCCCCATACACACACTGCTCCTGATGCTCCGCACGTAGGCTGCTGGGGAGAGTATAAATTGGATAAAAGTCCATCAAACAGCGGCAATTAAGTTATTGATTTTCGACGCTGCCTCATTAAACTAGGAGCTTCTTTCGGCCTGTCCCAGAGATGGCTCTAATTTGACATCATGTTCAATTTGACGAAAGCCGGGATGTGAGGTTGGACCGGGTGGGAGTAGGGGGTAGGGTGGGGAGGGGTCTGATGGAGGGGCCAGCAAAGAGGTTTGGTCCATCTGAACCTTTCCAGAAGGAAGGGGGTGAGGTGGAAGACCCAAGAGGGAGTTTTGGGCGCTCGGGATATGACCCAAAGGGGTGGAGAGTGAGACCCCACTTCAGGGAGATGCCCCCTGCTGGGTGCCCAGCCAGTGGATTGGGCTGTCTGGGCCAGCAGGGCAGCATGCTGGGAGGTGAGGCCAGTTCACCGCCTGGCTAATGAGAGAGACTGGAAGTGCTACTGCAGCAGTTCTGCTAAGCCCAGCCTGCTGCCCGCCTCTCCCGCCTCCAGCCTGGGGCCCTCCATCATTCCAGACAGACACATGTATTTATTTTTCACTCTTTTGCATTTCTCATTTCCCTCTCCGGGTCTCCCCTCCCAGCCAGAGACTCCTAAACCAGCCCTGCAATGCGCCTCTCTTTCGTGGCTCCCTGTCAATCATGTCAGAGTTGCCAAAAAAAGCTGGGGAAGACGCGTGGGCAAGCACCCTTCCTCCTGATGCTGTTGCCAAGAGGTCTCCTACTCAGGGCCAAGGACACAGCCCCAGGTGCCTCCTGACTATGCAGAGGTGAAGGAAAGGAATGAACTTCTACCGAGCACCAACTACACACACAGCTTCACCAGGAACTTAAATCCATCATCTCTAATCTTCATAGCATCTCACAGATGCAGAATGGGTCCCTCTAATATTACAGGTAAGGAAACAGGTCAGACAGGGGAAAAGATTTGACTTAGGGCATAGATTGAGGAAGTGGTGGGATTCGAACACAGGACTCTGTGATACCAAAGCCCTTCTGGGTACCAATCTCAGCACCGGCAGTGACTTTGGCCTGGTGTACTGGATCACAGTGATGGCGCTGACACTTACTAAAGGTTCGACCTTGTACATGTACCCTTTGTACCTCAATCTCCTCATGTGTGAAATGAGAGTGATAGTATTACCAAACTCCTGAGGTCATTTTGAGAATTCAAACAGATTTTCATGTTCAGCACCGAGGACAGTGTCCGGCCCATGCTTAGAATCCAATAAATGCAGCTTGTGGTGGTGGTTGTCTCAGGAGGCACAGCATGCCGGTATACAATGGCATAATCATGCCTCCCTCCAGAGATTGCAATGGGAGAAGATACATAAAGCATCAGGCTCACGGTGGTGCTCAATAAATAGTGCCTGTTGTAACTGTTATGAGAGGGTTTCCTTGTCATTTCCTCCTGCCTGTTTTCCCCCACCCCCTGGGCCAGGCACAATGCTGGGCTGGGCGACTCCCCAGGGCCATGGCTGCAGTCTCACTGGCTGCATCTCAGGAACTCCCTCGGGGATGATGGAATCATTTCCCCAATTTGGGATTCTTTATTGCAGCCATTACCAACACGTGGGGATGGTGAAGGGTCAGTGATTCACCACTGGTTTCCCAGGCCTCACGGAAATGGCTTTCTCAGTCCTCAACCCCCTCCCACCTTCTTCACCAGTCAGCAGCTCCCCAGAATTGGGAGACAAAAGGGTGCCAGGCTTGTGGTTGCTGTGGGATCTCCTCAGTTCATCCCCCCTAGGTTCAGCAATTTGCATTTGACAATGCAGTCATGTTCATTCTCTTCCTCAGACCTCACACCAGCTCCATGATACAGAGGCAGTGGTGTGCTGGTAAATGTTTAACCATCATCTTCAGAGGGTGGAAGAGTGGGGAGGAACTCCCTGTTTTGTAGTGTTTCCTGATTTTCATGCCCACCATGCCCATTTTCAAGCTACCAACATGACAGCAACAGGCCCACAAAACTCTTGAAAATCAGTATGTGGCTCTTGTGAGCTGGTATGGGCGAACTCCAGCACACCTCTGTGTCATTCCCATTTTGCAGCTGAGGATACTGCTATGCACAGTGAAGGGCGCAATTGTGAATTAATAATGAAATCAATTATTAATCAATAACGTTATTGATTAACAACGTTGTTGATCCATATAACTATTCAATGACAGTGATAATGATAGATTCCATTTGTTAAATAACTACTTTGTGCTAGATGCTATGATACTCATATAAGCCCTTTATGTATATTATCTTGTAGAACTTAAACAATAAAACCTTGAGATAAGCTCTATTAAGACTTTCACTTTACAGATGAGGAAATGGAGGCTGAGCGAAACTAAGCAATAAACTTCTCTGTCCCTCAACTTTCTCATTTGTGATGCAGGGGTACAGTACTACCAAACCCTCGGGATGGTTGGGAGAACTCAAATCGATTTCCACATTCAGCACCAAGGACAGTGCCCGGCCAAGTTCACCTGTCAAGGAAGTAGGAGAGGCAGGACTCAAACCCAGGTGGATCTGATGTCAAAACCCACCTTATCCTGCCACATAGGTAGGAGAGGTCTACTGGAGTAGAAGCAGACGGACGAATGACAGAGGGAAGACTCACAGAAAGAAGGGAAGAGGAGCTGAAGGGCTAGGAGTCGGGTTTAGATTCTCCCTCCCCAACAGCTGGTTAAAGGCCAGACTTTCAGAAGCAGCTCTGGGATTGGTTGGAATGAACTGTTCACTGTCCGTGGTGCTGACGCTCAGCCCTTCTGCTAAATGGCTGTTAAAGGCCTAAATTCAGGCTGGAACAAGAATGGTTGCATGTGAAATGTTAGATATGGAATGGCTAGTCTTTGGAGAGCACAGAAACCAGTGTTTCTCAGCCTGGCTGCACATTAGAATCTCTTGGGAGCTTTAAAATAAAACCGATGCTGAGCCCCATCCCAGACCAATTAAATAAGACTCTTCAGGTGGGGCCAGGCAAGTGTATTTTTACAAGCTCCAGAGTGATTCTAAAATGCCTCCTGGGCTAAGAATCAATACCCTGCAACCAATCCCTGATTGAACTGATGAGGAAATTGAGTCACAGAGGGGCTCCATGACTTTCCCAAGATCACATCATTACTAAGTAGTAGGAAAAGATTCAAACCCAGGTCTGTTTAGCAAGCATGTTACCCTCCCAGACTCACTGAGCCTGTCCTGAGACTGATACCTAGGCTGTAGCACCAAGGATGACAGCTGACACCAAGTCATTAGATCTCCTCCCAGTTAAAGTCAGCATGAGAAGTTGGACACTCCTGAGAGGAGATGCTCCTCACACCTCAGTGGAGACTGGATGGGTTTTGGCATCAGACTCCTGGGTCAGAGCCCACCATTTCCCCACTCTGTGCTCTCAATCAAATCTTTTCTTCTGTCTGGCCTGTTTCCTCACCTGTAATATTAGAGGCTATGAGAATTAGAAAGGATGGATTTAAGTGGCTGGTGAAGCTAGAGAGATGCTCCTCACACCTCAGTGGAGACTGGATGGGTTTTGGCATCAGACTCCTGGGTCAGATCCCACCATTTCCCCACTCTGTGCTCTCAATCAAATCTTTTCTTCTGTCTGGCCTGTTTCCTCACCTGTAATATTAGAGGCTATGAGGATTAGAAAGGATGGATTTAAGTGGCTGGTGAAGCTAGACATGTAGTGGGCACTCAGTTGAAGCCCATTCCTTTCCCTCATCTCTGTATAGTCAGGAGGCACCTGGGGCTATGTCCTTGGCTCTGAGTAAGAGACCTCTTGCTACCAGCATCAGAAGGGAGGGAGCTTGCTTACTAACTCATCTCTGGTTTATCTGGTTTATCTCAGACACAGTTTGTGGTGGAGCCAGAATCGGAACCTTTGTCCTCGCTTCCAGGCCAGAACTCTTTCCTCCTTTATTGTTCTTTAACCCTTGCTGTCTGAGAGGTGTGATTGAGGCCTCAGGCTCAGGCTCTGGTGGTGGTGGTGGGGGGATTGTGCTGCATGGAGTGATGCTCAGGGATTGCAGACATAAATTCTCATTCCAGCCCTGTCCTTGGCTCTGTGCAGCTGTGGAAAAACCTGATCTGATCAGGCCTCAGTTCCCCTTCTGTAAAATGGAGATAAGACTTTATCCCTCCTGCCTCCCTGTGTGTGGGAGACCCCTTAATGAGAGAAAGAGATGCAGCACTTTGGAAAAAAACAGAGTCCTCAACTGAGGTGACCAAGTGTTATTATTATGAAGATGTTTGTAATTATTATCATCCTGCCTCTTCTCTACCACCCTTTGCCACCCCGCTGGGCCTAGGGAAACTCTAGGCTCACATTTAGCTTCTCAAACATTTATAAAAAATGAGTCCCACCCCCTGCTGCTGCGAGCACTGTGTGGAATGCTTTCTATTAAAAATTAAAAACCACTTGTCGAGTCCCTGGGAATGATCAGATTACACAGGAAACAAGCCCTTTCTCAAACTCCCCCCCTTTCTACCCCACATCCAAGTCCCTCTCTGATCATCACTTACAATGCTGGCTTGCTGGGTTGGCCTTGACCCTGCTTCCAGCTGCCCAGCCAGCACAGCCTAATGTAGATGAATGATGCACAGGAGACACGGGGAAGTGGCTGCATGGGAGGGGGAGGTGACAGGATAGAGGGGAGAGGGCAGGTCCAGAGACAAGTGACAGAGAAGGTGGTGCAGAGAGATGGGCGAAGAAAGTGGGTCAGAAATAAGAAATGAGGGACAGAGGTTCAGAGAGATAGACAGAGAGAAAGTGGGACAGAGACAGAGATACTTATGAAGCAGGGGTTGGGGGGAAGAGCAGGAGGAGGAACAAGGAGCAGAAAGACAAGGTCTGCCCCAATGAGTAAGGGACCCCCCTATGCAGCAAACACCCTTCTCCAGAGTCTCCAGGGAACGCCCCAACACCCTCCTCTCACTCTTTCTTTCCTCATGAATCCCAGTCACTAACTTGCCCACCCAGGCAATCCCTGAGTGTGTGTGGATCTAATATGTCCCCCTGAGAAGAGAGGACTCTCCTACTACCTCAAATTGAGAAGCACAAGCTTTTCTGTCCTCTCAATATTTACATGAGGCTCTCTGTTTTGTAGTCTAGTGACCTTGTTTGGTTGGGACAGCAACATTTTAAGTATCTGCAATAGCATCCTTCTGCCAGTTGCAGAAAGTAAACATTTTTTTTTGCCTATAACTCAGTTGCATTCATTCATCCAACATCTACAGAGCACCTACTGTGTGCTAGAGCCTTGAAAGTAGGATGGTAGCTCTATCACCCTTGCACCCCAGTGCCATGCGGTCGCAGGGCCTGGCATAGAGAGTGTGCTTATGTTCGCTGAATAATTTGTTGATGGAAAAGAAAAAGAGAGACATGGATATACTCCTCTCTGTCCAGATTACCTGGGTGGTGGAGCTGACTCCTGAGGGCCTGGGCCTCTGCACCTCTCTGCTGCCTCTCCCCACTGGAAACCTCCTGTCCCGTTTCCCCCAACTCAGGTGGTGAGAGGCAGTGCCGTTGCTAGGCAAAGAGATATTACACATATAGATCTTCCTGGACTTTAATTAAAAACATCTTTAGAAGTTGTCTCTGCAGAGGCCAGCGATTGATTCCTGGCTTGGGCCTGAGGGCTGCTGAGCCACACTCTCTCCATCTTCAGACGGGACAATCGGAGGCTCCCAGCCTGCTCCTGCCCTCTCCAAATGAGACCCTTGGGGAACACACTGCCTCCTGCCTTCCTCCTTCCCTCTCTGCCACTATCCCCCCAAGCGCTGGACTTAAGAATCAGACAGTGTGTTTTCCTAATTTTATTTCCCTTCCCCCCTTGAGCCTCAGTTTCCTTAGCTGTAAAATGGGGGTATCAACACAACCCAAGAGAGTCCCTGGGGGGATAAAATGAGATTAAGAATGTGAAAGTGATTTCCAGCTGTAAAGTCCTGTGCAAGAAATGGTTGTGACTGTTCGTTCCCCCAAAGGAAGCCATGGATGCCAAGTCAGGTAACTTGAGTTCTGATTCCAGGTTTTGGGTCTCGTTCTGGCTCTGGCTCTTACTGTGGAACTTCAGACAAGTCACTTTATCTCTTCTTGCGTTTATTTCCTCATTGGTAAAATGAGGACAGTAATACCTGCCCTGCTTATTCTCCAGGATTTTGAGAATAAAGGGAAATAGCTCTGTGAAAGCAGTGTTGGCTGATAGCTATTATTTAGTGAATGTCCCAAGAAGTGCAGGCTGTACTACAAAACAGTCTTGTTCCAGCTATTAGAGATGCTGCTCACAGAGGAATTGGAATACACGGAAAAGTGGCTGCAGTGGAGCCCCTGTCCATTTCCACAGTCTGTTGAGCCCCAATCCCACGGTCCAGAGATGCCAACCCTATGGCATGTGCCACTACGTTCTCCTTCCTTTGCTCACAGCAGACATCACTATCCATTGTGGCATTCTTTTCTCCAAGCCTGAATGAGATCTTAGACTCCTCCTCAACAGAGCCCTACAGTCACTACCAATTAATTGATCAGAGTTGGCAGAAGAGAGGAAATAGATCTGCTACCACTTTGAGGTTGGGGCAGTGGCTTGCTCTTCTGTGCATCCCCACAACTATTTGCTTTTCAATAAAATAAAATAAAATATAAGTTGGGTCACGTCACTCCTCTGCTACCCCTCTCACTCAGAGTACAACCAAAAACCATTCAATGGCTACTAAGACCTGTGTGATCCAGCTTCTGGGACCTCTTCTGAGCTATCCTGACACTCTCTCCCTCACTCACTCCTCTTCAGCCACACTAACCTCCTGCTATTCCTCAAGCATGACAAACACACTGTGCTTTGGGACCTTTGCACTTGCTGTTCCCTCTGCCTGGAACATTCTTCCTCCAGCTTAGTGGTTCTCCAAGTGTGACTCCTGAACCAGCAGCTTCAGCACCACCTGGGTATTTGTTAGAATGCAAACATTTCTAACAGCCCAGACCTACTGAATCAGAAACCTTGGGGGGTAGGGGGACAGCAATCTGTATTTTAACAAGCCCTCCAGGTAATATGGATGTACAATAAAGTTTGAAAACCACTGTTTCACGTAGATCCTCAGTTCCCTTCCTTCATATTTTTGTTCAAATATCCTCTTCTAGAAGGAGAAGCCCTCCCTGACCCCTCTATCTAAAATAGTACTGTTCCCAAATCACTCCCAGTTCCCTATTCTTCACAGCACTCACACCACTGGGCGTATTATATATTTGCTTGTTTATTTCTCTTCTGTCTCTCTTCCTGCTGCAGTATGCAGGCCTCCTAAGAATCCCATGCCTGGAAGAGTGTCTGGCACATAGTAGGCGCTAAATAAGTATCTGTTGCATGAATCAACCTCCTCAGTACTCAGAAAGGAGCTTGGGGCCCAGGGAGTGGAAGGGACATGCCCAAGGTCATGCAGGGAGCCAGGCCTCCTGACTGTCAACCCACGACCTACTTCGCTGCATTAGGCTCAGCATGGCTGGCGTGCCCCTCCTCAGAAGCGTGGCTCATCGGAGGCCCCTGGCACACTTCTCTTCCCTTTTAAGCTGTGAGTGGTTTAATTTGCGAGTGCAGCTGCCTTTCATGTCCCAAGCTGCGTCCCTGCTCCCTCTGATCTCTGAGGCTGCCCAGACCCCAGTGCCGCTTGTTGGCCCCACCCTCCTTAGCCCAGATCAGGAGGCTCGGTAATTGTGACTGATTTTCAAAGCTGCCCGGAGTCTCTGCGAGCTCGCGGTGTCAGATTTGCTTCTCCTTCAAAAAGTTGCTCAAATGAAATAAACTAATTTAATTTCTGTTTCTTCCCTCCCCCTACTGGATTCCCCAGCTTGTCCAAATTGAGTCACCCTGCCTCCTGACTTTTTCCTGAGTCGGATGTGAGAGTCAGCGGGCTGGGAGAGGGAGATGAGGCAGGGCAGGGTCTCCTTAGGCTGGCACTCATAAACCTGGGGCTGGCTCTGCCTCTGACTCTTTGTGTGACCGTGGATGAGTCCTTACCCTTCCCTTGGCCTCAGTTTCCCCACCTGTGAGATAAAGACCATCACCACTCCAATAGTCTGGGAGCCAAGCCCAGCAACTTGCTTGGTTGCTGGCTTGCTATGTGACTGTACATCTTCTCTTCTCTCTGAGCCTCGGTGTTCCCATCTGTTCAATGGGGGTGATAACATTGATCCTGCATCCTCTCAGAGTCACAGTGAGAGTGAAGGGGGATGGATGAGCCACCATGGTGGACATGAGGCTGCTACTCCCCGCAGGACCCCTCCCCCCATCCCCAGCCATTCTCCATGTGCAGCAGAGGGACTTTCTAAAATGCAGGTCTGCCCATCACTTTTTGCTTAGGACTTTCTCAGGCTACTTGCTTCCCTCGAGTCCTTCAGATATGGCTCCTGCTTCCTTCCCTAGTGTCAGCTCTCACTACCTTTCTGGTCATTTTCATGCAGAAACATGCAGGTCAGTTTTGTGCAAAAGGAGACAGGGACAAGTCTTCTTAGGACAGAGTTCAAGTCAGGTGGCGGGGTCTCATGACCTGGGAAGTCAGGGCCTTGTGCTGCCTCTGACTTGCTGTGTGACCTTGGACAGGCCACTGCCCCTCTGAGCCCCATTTTCCCCATTTGCAAAGTTAATTCCTAAGTTCTTGCTGGGCTCTGAAATTCCATAGGTCTTTGTCACTGACAACTTCCAGACCTCTCTGCTGAGCCTGTATATTCAACTGCCTTTTTCAAGATCTCTGCTCGGCTGTCTAATAAAGTACTTCTGACTTAGCGTATTTGAAACCAACTCCTGATTTCCCTTTATCCCTCTCACCTGCTCTTCACATCTCAGTAAATGGAAATTCCACCTATTTAATTGTTCAGGTCAAAATCCCAACAGTCATCCTTGAGTTTTCTTTCTCTCACATCTGATCAATTAGCAAATGCTTTCAGCTCTGCTTTCAAGATATATCCAAAAGTCAACCTCTTTTCAACACCTCTACTGATACCTTCTTGTCCCACCATCATCATCTCCTGTCTAGGTAACTTCAATATCCTCCACCAGGGGCAATCCGCTGCTGCCCTTGTCCTCTCCCCACCAGTCCCCCATCTATTCGTCATGGAACAGCCACAGGATCCTGTTAAAACTAGGTCAGATCATGTCAGTTTTCTGAACAAGACCCTCCACTGACTTCGCAGCTTGCTCAGCACAAAAGGCAAAGCCCTGCCTACAGGCTACATGATCTGGTGGCCTTGCCACTTCTCCTCAGGGGAATTCAGCCCCAGGGCCCTTGTGTGTGCCGTTCCCTCTGCCTGGAATGCTCTCCCCCCAGTGGCCTGTCCTCACTTCATTCAGGTCTTTGCTTCAATGTTGTCTCCTCAGAGACGCCTTACTGAACCAATGATCTATTTGTTTATTTGCTTATTATCTGTCTTCCTTAGGCAGAATGTACCCTCCACGAGAGCAGGGAGTCTGTCTGCCTTTTCACTGCTGCATCCCCAGCACCTAGCACATAGTGGGTACTCAACAAGTATTTGTTAAATGAATGAATGAACACACTCAAATAGACACATAGTATGTCACATGCATGCACAGGCCTTAAAGTGCCATGCGTGTGTACATCTGCACACATGTGTGGAATGCATATGTACATCAGGCACACCTGTGTACACATGTGTGTATACACCAGCATGTATCCACACTCATACCCTCACTGGCCTCATTCTCACACCATCTTTCTGTGTCCAGTATTGTCCCTAGCCCATTTCCTCCTCTTATAGTACTGGCTGCTTGTTCATTACCCACAAATCTGCCAGATTTGGCCCAATCTGGGGGAGCTGGGGCTGATTGTGCCCTTCCCCAAGAACCCAGGTACCCCTGGCCTCTGACACTTGGCCATAGAGCTGAGAGGTCCAGACAGAGGCAGTGCCAAGCCCTTGGCTGCAGTGAGTCAGCAATGGAGCATGGCTAGGACTTAGTGCAGCTGCTCCTGTCTAGCCTGACTTGCAGATCACTTAGGCTAACATGGTGGGGAAGGAGATGGAAGCTTCTGGCTTGTGCCCTTCACCCCATGACTTCAGCTTCTACCAGAGCCTCAGGAGCCCCAGGCTAAGCGGGTCTTGATGGTTAGACAACTGTCTGGGGTTCCACAGAGGGAGAAGGTGGAGTCAACTAGCCCACAGTCTCAGTGCCCTCCTGCTGTAAGAGTCGGAATTTCTGAGTGTGGCTGCATCTGATGTCTTCATGTAGATGTGTGTTTTGTGTGTGCACTTCTTTTTCTACGTGTACAACCATGTGTGTGCAGCACTCCTGGGTGTTTGCAGCTGCACCTGTGTAAGTGCAGCTGAATGTGTCTGGGGCTCATCTATCTCAGTGTGAGCCTGTGTCCCCAGGTGGCTGGGTGTTGTTGAGTTGTGGCTTCCTTGTGGGCAGTGAGTGAAGCTATCTGGATGTTGTTCATCTGGTTGTGCCCATACCTGTCTGCAGCTGCACTCCAGGGGACCTAGGCCCCAGGATGGTAACATCTGCTTGTGGCTTTCGCCTGTGTCTGTCTACATGGCCGAGTCTGTGCAGCAGCTCTATCTGTGAAGGGCTGTTCCCTAAGTGGAGTTGTAAGTGGCTGTGTCAGGGTGTGAGGCTGTGTCTGGGTGTGTGTTGGGCCTTGTTTCAGCTGTGTCCCTCTATGGTTGTTCCTGGTTGTAGGTGTGCTTGTATTTAGTTGTTCCTGGAGATGAGACTGACTCCATGTGGGGGTTGTGGCCTAGGGCTGTGCTATGTCTGTGTGTAGTTGAACATTTGGGAGGGGCTGTGTCAAGGTGTGCAGCTGTTGGTTGCCTGTGTGTGGGGCGACATCTATGAGTGGGGTGTGTACAGGTGTGCAGCTGAGCTTGCATGTGGGGCTGGGCTTGCATGTGCGATTGTGTCCAGATATGTGGCTATGTCTGTGTGTGTGACTGTGTTCTGGGTGTATGACCATGTCCGAGTGGGCCACTGTGTTTCCATGGGCAGGTCCATATACACATAGAGGCTGTGTCCATGGATGGGGCTGAGGTCATGTGTGCACCTTTGTCCAGGTGTGCAGTGGGACTGTGTCCAGGATTATGCCTGATGCTGGTAGGACCTGGGCTCCTGTATGTACCCCGTGCCCTGGGGCAGTAGTTCCTGTCTCTCCTGCCCCTCCCTAAAGGATCAACTACTCCCCTTCCCAGTAGGCTCCACTCAGGACCTGGCAGCTCCCCTCGCCTTGGGAGTACCTCACCCTGCCCGGCCCTGCAGAGCCCGCAGCCCACCTGTGGGCGAGAGCTCAGCCACGCTGCCAATGTAGGGGCCGTGCAAGAAGCGGGGCTCACTGTCGTTGATGTCCTGCACCTTGATGATGAACTCTGACTCAGGCTCCAGCAGGCGGTTGGTGGCACGATCCCGAGCCTGGGCCCGCAACGTGTAGAAGGTTTTCTGCTCACGGTCTAGGCGCTCCATGGCATGGATGTCGCCTGTCAGCTCGTCGATCAGGAAGATGGTCCCTGCACCCTCGCCCGAGATGGTGTACTTGATGGCCCCGTCACCCTCATCTGAGTCCGAGTGGATCTGGGGAGGTAGGGAGGAAGGTGGGGTTGAGGCTGGGGATGAAGCTCCTCTTGGCTTCCACCATCAAGTCCCATGGGGCCCATTCCTGAGCACATCTCTTCTTCAATGCACCCACGTCCTCAGTGAAAACACTGAGGCCTGGAAGCCATGTCCACCCCAGTCCAGGCCTCACTGTCACTGGCCTGGAGTTCACCAGCCCTCCGTGTCTCTCTCTGCCCCAGCCCTGCCCCTGTAATCTACCTTCCCCTCTGCAGCCAGAGCTGTCAGCCTCAGAAGCAGGTCTGAACATGTCCTCCCTTGCTTGCAGCTCTTCCATGACTCCTCATTGCCTTTACAAAGAACCCCTTCCACCCCTCTGCCTTTCAGCACACAGAGCCCCCAGACTCCTGCTTTGAGCCCATTCTTATTTCTCTGCCTACCTTAAATTTACTTATCCTGCAAGGCTCAGCTCATATGACACTTCTTCCAGAAAGCTTTTCTGGCTTTCCCAATTCCCCTCCAAGATCTCTCAGTACTTCCAGCCATAATTTTTAGGTTCAGCTTTGTAGGATGCTGTAACCAGCACTTCTCAAACCTTAATATGCCAGCAAACCACCTGGGGATCTTGTTAAAATGTAGATTCCAACTCAGTAGGTCTGCAGTGGGGCCTCAGAGTTTGCATTTCTAACAAGCTCCCTTGGCCTCACTCTGAATTATAGGTCCCTCTCTCCCTAGACTCTGAGCCCCCAGGAGGTTAGGGATGGCGTCCTACTCATCTCAGCATACGGAGGACCAGGCTCAAGACTTGGCACGTGGTGGGGCAGACAGTGAGGAGGGAGAGGAGGAAAGGGAATGCAGGGTGAAGGAACCCCAACTTCGTGCATGCACTATGCTAAGCAATCCATGTACTTATCAGTTCGAAACCTTTAAAAACAACAACAAAAAAACCCACATGGCACGTGGTGGGGCAGACAGTGAGGAGGGAGAGGAGGAAAGGGAATGCAGGGTGAAGGAATCCCAACTTCGTGCATGCACTATGCTAAGCAATCCATGTACTTATCAGTTCAAAACCTTTAAAAACAACAACAACAAAAACCACGGGAATGCAGGGTGAAGGAACCCCAACTTCGTGCATGCACTATGCTAAGCAATCCATGTACTTATCAGTTCGAAACCTTTAAAAACAACAACAAAAAAACCCACACTACTAGAGTAGGTTTTGCTATCCTCATTGTGCAGATTTTTTATTTTTCATTTTTGTACTGAGGATCGGAGAAGTGGGATGATTTCCTCAAGGTCAGATCGCTGGAGGAGCTGCCTGGCTCCACAGCTGGGGCTTTCCTACTCCATCCTAAGCCCTCCAGAGGGGCCTACAGGAAGATGCATCACAGCCTGGTCTAGCCATGGCTCAGGCACCACACCCCTGTATGTCCTTGCACGAGTCACTGTGCCTCTCTGGACCTCTGTTGCTTCATCTGTAGAATGGGAGTCATAATAACACCTTTCTCCTAGAGGTGTTGAGGGGTTCACTAAATTGAAAATGCACATGAGACCCTTAGCACCTGCTGGGCACCATGCGGCATTTTCAATATCTAACAGGGGCAGTGCCCACAGACAGTACAGCAGCAGGGCCCCTGCTGGGCCGGGCGGCAACCCTTTGGTTGCTGGAATGTGGAGAGGTCTGAGGGGCTGAGAGATTTGGGGCGAGGGAGAGGAGAGGGACTATTTACTGCAGGTATGGAGGGTTTTCACTATTTTAACAACCAGTACAATGATACCAGTTTGTACAAGCTGAAAATCAGCCCTGCCTGAGACATAATAAGTGTCCAATAAATGGTAGTTATCGTTATTATTATATTATTGCTAAATGTTAGCTATATATAACTGGAATTTTATCCAGGCACTGTTAGGCTCCAGATTCCAGGCTGTTTTCACTACACTGAGATCTCTTGGGTGAGAAACCAGCAAGAAGTCTGTTTTCTTGCAGAAAGAAACACCTAAGTTCTTGTCCTTCAATGCTCAAATCTCCAAGGCATCCCCGAGCAGAAGAAAACCCATTCTGATGAAGTCATTGCTTTTGAGTGGGTCCCTTCTCTCTAAGCTTTCATGAAGATGGGGTGTGAATGAGAGAATCCCTAAAGCCCCTTTCGGGCCAGGGTGCCATCGACCCCAGCCCACTCAGCAGGAGAACAGGTGTCAATAAAGTTGTCATAATGGGGAACAAAATCCCACCCCCTGCCACACAGGAGGAGGTGGGGTATAAATCTGCTGGTGGAACTTTGTGTCTGAAAGGTGGATTATAGAAGTGCCATTTGGAAGATTGAATGGCCCATAAACATTTTCATATTTCATTAGCCGATTAATGGGCATCTCTCTCTTTTTGGCGAGTCTGCTGATTCTCAGCAGAAATTGCGGGGAGTAAATGCAGGCGTCTGGTGGAACCTTTCCGGGTCCCCGTCCTGTTATAGATTGCCCCAATTAATGCCTGTCCTGGGCTCCACCGAGAAGCCTTCTTCCTGTCCAGTTACTGTTAATAGATTTCTCATAAGTGGCTGGATTGTAAAAACCTCATAACTCAGTTTAATGCCCCCAATAAAATTATCTCAGGACGTCGGCCCTGAATCATTGGCAGTGCTGGGGACGAGGAGTCCTGTCTCTCCTGTTTGCTGTTTATGCTTTTCTTCCACCTTTGCCCAGGGGGGATGGGATGGGAGAGGGTGGGATTTTTCCCTCTCCAGGTGCTTCCACCCACTTCCTAATCAGACCTGTTGTCTGCTTATTTAATCAGCAAACATTTCTGAGCAGCGGTAGAATAGACGCCACTTGGGAGGGATGCTTAACAGCTATAATCTGATTCGTCTTTGTCATTGCCCTAGGAAACATTATTATTTCCATTTCTCAGGTGAGGAAACTGAGGCACAGAGAGAAGTCATTTGCTCTGCCACCAGTGTGGGAAGCCAAGCTCCTGACTCCACCAGTCACTAACATTGTGACCATGGGCTTGTTAAGTTTACCTCTCTGAATCCCTCTTTTCCCATCTGAGAAATCAGATCAAGCCCTACCCAGCACAGGTATGGTGAGGATTAAATAAGAGCATGTTTGTAATAACCTAAGCACTTTGTAGATGGGTGTTTCCCTCCCTTTCTGTCTCCTGGGTCTCCATCATGTCCCTGCAGTCCTTGACATTTTAACTCAGACCCTGGACAAGTATCATTTATGAGTGACGAGTGGGGAGGAGGGAGTGGAGCCTGGCGGTGATGTCATCCTGTGTTCTTCTGTGAAGTATGACACGGAGCTCAGGGCTCACGTGGGGGCCCAGTGGCCACTCTCTGGGGACTGCAGAGTCAGACAGGGCTAATCAGCCTGGGTGGGAGCTAAGAGCTGGTTGGAAGCTGCAGATTCAGGCTGGGCAGGGGCTGCCTGCCCTGCCTGCCTGGGTTCTGGCACCTTTGCTGAGAGGCAGCATATCTGGCTCTGTCCTAAGAAGATATTTCTTGACTCTCAGCTGTGAGTGGAGGCTGAAGGCTGGTGCTGTCATTTATCAAGCATCTACTATGTGTTAAACAAGTGTTGCAGGCCATCTGAAAAAATTTAATTTGACTTTGTGGAGTATGTAAATATATCACTGTTTTCCAGGTGAAGATACAGGTCTGTTTGATTTCAAAGCGCAGGTTGGTCCCTCTGGTAATCTGGTTAGTCTGCTTACAAGGCTTCTAGCAGAGGATGAGGGACAAAGGGGAGGGAGTGGGCTGCAGAGCAGTCACTGGGCTGTGTGGCGGGGGAGTGGCCTTGACACCAGTCTTTTGCCTGGCACCCAGCAGGCCACAGTCATTGGTGGTCTCTTCTCTCTGAGCTTCTATCTCATCATTTGGAAAAGGACCTCAAATCACAAACCAGGAAAGACAATGGGCTTTGGAGTTCCCTCCCCCTTTCCCACCCTGGTTTCAGGAGGGATTGAGGGATCACCTAATCCAACCCCCCATCTCCTGACACAAGAACCATAGACTCAAATCCTGACCCATTGGAGATTCAGGGGCTGTTATCTAATACCTTCTTGTCTTTCAAAGTCAGCTTGTTTCCCCTTCCAGACAGCCCTCTCAGATGCATTCCCAATTGGTTGAAGAGACCTCACCCCACTCTGTCCCCCTGCCCCACGCACACGCCCTGCCCCTCTACTCCACACTCCCCTGTAACATCTCAGTGTCACACATCTGTGTCTGTGTCTTTAGTTGTCATGGGCCTCAGGGCATGGGCAAAATTTGATTTGTCTCTGTGTGGACTCCCTCCCTGTGCCTGGCACACACTTGGTACCCTGACAATGCCTGCAGAGAAAATACAGGGGGAGTGGGGAGTCAAGTGTCTGTGTGTCGTGTGTGTGTGCGTGTGCACATGAGCATGTGAGACTGCACAATCCCTGAGGGCCAAGAATATGGCTGTTTGTTTCTATCTCCCCAGCACCCAGCACAGGGCACAGCAAAAGACATATTGAATGAATGAATAATGAAATATACAACTGTCATTAGAACTCCCCCACTGTCTTCTAGGATTTCTGAAGGATGCAGTCCCTCTGTTAAATCCTAGGTACACATGAGCTAGACTAGGGAGGACAGTCATTGGGAACCTGTAACACTCCAGGCACAGTTCTAGACCCGATTAATCTTATCTCACTTATGTCTCACAATGATCTTGTGAATTAGAGATTATTCTCTCCCTGTTGTACAGATCAGCAAACTGAGGCCCAGAGAGGGCCCAAATCCTACCTAAAGTCACACAGCTAACAAGAGGCAGCCCTGAGGCCTGTCTGACACTACATCCAGGGTTCTTCCCAATTCATCAAGTGTGGCCAGCCCCCGAGGAGAAATTCTTCCTCCCCCCGCCCTCAAGCCCCAGCCCTCGATCATAAACAACACAAAAAACATGAGAGTGATAGTTTCTCATCCCAGGGGGCTGAAAAGTGGGATTTACGAGGCCATTAATTACTTCCTCCTAATTAAATCAAAATTAAATGCGAGCAGAGGTACGTTTTCCTTATTAAAGACAATTAAACGGACAGTGCAGCTACGCAAATAAAACGAGTCCAGGATTTAAATGGAAAGCAAATCAAATAAAAAGCCTCCCCTGGAACGAGGGGTCTGTTCATGCCTGTGCTCCTCGTAAACCAGGAGTTCATCAATTTTCCTTAAATATTAGCAACTTAATTAAATCTGCTCTCCTCCCCACTTTAATCCTGCCGTATATCTAAAATAGATCTCACCGCCCACAGGAGTTGGTCATAAGTGCTGACCCTATAATTCTATCTTTTTTAAAAAAAATTAAAAATCCTACAGAATCCACATCCGGCTGACAGAAGCCTCGGGGGAAATTACAGTTCGGAAAAGGGATTAGTCGAAGTACCCAGATTTTATGGAAATGCTGGGAGGTTGCTTGGAGGGTGGGTGAGAAGGTGCAGGGAAGAGGTGGGCCACGGCTGCCCACAGGGCCAGAACTGCGGAGGGAGCTGTTTGTGTGGGGTCTTGGAGACAACCTTGGGCCTAGCGGTTCCTGTGGGTGCAGACAGGAGCTTGGTGGTGAGTGATGGAGGAGGCGGTTTTAAAATAGGTTACCGTTGGGCGCCGGGGTTCACTCTGTGGATGGTGCTGTTGCTAAGCTACCTTTGGAATTCGACAAGGACGGATGCTCCCAGTGTCTCTCTGGGGTGGAGGGGACCAAGCAGCAGTGAATTAACTGAAACCATGGAGAAGTCCTTTCTCCCTGAAGAGCAAGAGAGTGTGGTAGGAGTGAATGTACACATGCACGTGTGTGCACACACAAGAACGCGTCTATGCACGGGACTCAGCTGGAAAGAGGACAGGTGGTTTTTAAAAGCCCAAGCTCATATTCCTAGGGTGGGACGGTGGGCTAATGACAAACTCCCCCCACACAGGGGTGAGAAACTAGGATGTCAGGTTGCTGAGAAGGCTTTTGGGATCTGGGGCAGGAGTCTGTAACATCTGTGTAGACAGTATGTATACTCAAGGTGGTGGAAACACCAAGCGAGACCTAGAATAATAAAAGCTAATACCAAGCACGTGCCAGGGGCTATTCTAGGCTTGTGACATATGCTAACTCATTGATTCCTCACCACAACCCTTGGAGGTAGGGCCTAATAATAGCCTCACTCAACATATAGGGAGACTGAGGCTCATAGAGGTTAAATAATGTGCCCAAAGTCAGAGAGAGCATAAGCAGTAGAGCTGGGATTGGAGCACAGGCAGGCTAGCTGCAGTTGGCCCCGTAACCACTCCCAAAGCCTCCTCTCATAAGAAAGTGCATGGGGAAGGTATTTGCAGAGAGATGGAAACTTCTTCCTCCCTGCACGGAGTGCTTTTCTGGAGGTGGCCTTGGGAATGAGAGAGCAGGAGCTCCAGTTGAAGGTGATGGGGGGTGGGGGAAACAAGTCACGACAGTGACAGTGGTGGAGATGTTGAGAGAGGTTGCTGTGGGAAGGGAAAGGCCCCTGGGCCTGTTACAGTTCTCATTTCAGAGCAGATGCTTCATAGGGGACTCTTGAATTGAGGTGAGTTGATTCTGTCATCGTTCTGCTGGTGTGCAGCCTTGCAATGATCTTCCCCACCTCTGAGCCTTGGTTTCTCCTTCTTATAATGAAGAGACTTACTAGGACCCTCACTCTGCCAAGACTGTGACCCAAGGAGACAGGGGTGTGGCTCGGCTCAGGCTGTTGGGATGGTAAAGGTAGGTGGATGCAGATGAAAATGGAAAATCAGCAACTGGTTTTTCTCATCTTTTCAGGACATGGGTGGCTGGGGAGGCTTCTGCAGAGCCCCAGCTCCTGGGCAAATGACAGGGCTGAGATGCCTGAAACCTCCTCCTCTGACATTTAGGCAGATGTGTCAGAATCCTTCCCTGTTTCTCTGGGATTTTTCTGGACCAAAGGCCTTTTCCCAGATCTGGAGTTCTTGGAGAGGTCCGGAGAGAATCAGGCTGGGACTGGCCTCTTGTCGTTGGGGGCTTAAAAACTCCAACTCAGACAGGTTCAAATCCTGGCTAAGCCACTTGCCACTCTGACTTTGCCCTCTCTAACCTCGGTTTTCTTGGCTACAAAAGGGATCAGTCATTTCTACCTTGCAGTTTAAGGGTTAAATACTTTATATGAGAATAATAAACAAATAAGCCACAGGCTGAACACTTCATGTGCTCAGTTTTCTTCTTTAATTCTCAACAACCATAGGAAATGGGCTCTCTGAGCCATATGTTTACAGATGAAAAGGCTGAGGAAGTGACTTAACTTGATCAAGGTCACATGATGAATGGGTTGGCAGACCAGGCCTCAAACCTGACGTTCCTGCCCCCAAAGCCTGCATTCTTAGCTATTCCACCACTAGCTACTACCTAGCACATAGCCAGCATGGGTCCCTCCTTCCCCATCCCACCTCTCATTCCACCAGTCCCACCATCTCATGGTCCTGGCTGGGAGTCAGCTGTCCTAGGCTCTGCCACTGGGTTGCAGGGTCATCTTGAGCAAGAGCCTGAACCTATCTGAGCTCTGTTAAAGTTGTGGGGATTAATTTCAGCCACATGTATAAAGGGGAAAGTAACCAAAGACCAGGGATTACTATGTCTAGGCCAGAGAAAATCTGGGTTTCCTGCAAGGCAAACCCAAAGGTTTACTTCTAGACTTTCCTCCTTTCCTTGTTGAGGATCCTGACCCCTGAACCTCAGAACTCCTCAGGATCCCAATTCTCAGACTCGTTTAAGCACTTGGGAAGCTCTGGAGTTGATCTTCCCCAGCCCCCACTGCTGACCAAAACTTCCTGGAAAGTTGAGTGGCCTTAACAAAAGCCAGAGAACTGTCCTTGGGCACCACCCTGCTTTCATGCCCTACAATCACCCTCCACTTCAACACCAAAACTGCTGAATAAACCAGGCTCCTTCAGGTCTCCACATCTTCGCATAGGCTACACCCTCTTCCCCATCAGTCTGAGGAACTCCTACTCGTACATCAAAACCCATTTCAGGTGTTTTTTCTTCCATAAAGCCAGCCAACAGATACCACTTCATGAGTGCCTACTCGGTACCAGGGGCTGATCTGTGAAGCTTTTTATGCACCAGGGTGTCTCTGCCTCTCTAGGGAGCCTCAAGTGTCAGAAGCTAGACCTTACTCACCTTTGTCCTCCCCCCTCTCATCACAGCTGAGCCCCATGGGGGCCTCGGGGATTGAATGGATGAATAAAAGTCCTTCTCAGCTCTCAGGGTGTCTCTGCCTCTCTAGGGAGCCTCAAGTGTCAGAAGCTAGACCTTACTCACCTTTGCCCTCCCCCCTCTCATCACAGCTGAGCCCCATGGGGGCCTCGGGGATTGAATGGATGAATAAAAGTCCTTCTCAGCTCTTTACGCTCCAAGGGCACAGATCTGCCAGATTAACCAGCATTTACTCAGAGTTTGTGAAAGTAACTTTCATTCATTCATTCATTCATTTAATGAACAGTTTGCGAGCAACGACTGTGCTAGGCACTGGGGATTTAAAGGTGAGCAAAACAAACAGGGTCTAACAGGAAAGACACACATTAATTACGTAGTCAAACAAACACACACATAATTAAAGTGTATGAAGAAAATATACAGGGACCTCAGAGGGTATGTAACGGGGATCTGTCTTCGCCTGGTGTAGTCAGGGAGGACTTCTCTGAGGGAGAGGCATTTGAGCTGAGACCTGTAGTGTGAGTATAGGGTAATTAGAAGGAGCAAGAAAGATCGGTTCAGGGGAAGGAAACAACCTAGTAGAGGGACGGTGAGAAGAGAGTATGTGGGGCATTGAAGGGGTTTTCAGAAAGACAGTGGGGCTGAAACTCAGAGAGTGTGGCAGGAGATTGGGCTGGAGGAGGAGCCAGAGTTTTGTAGCCAATGAAATAGAGTTTGGGCTTGACCCCAAGTGCGGGAAGCTATTGAAGAATTTTAAGCAGAGTGGCCAGAGTATGCATATGACACAATCAGATTTGCAAACTTGTTTCTAAATTCCACATGCATCGGCCATCCATGGACTGGGTTTACGCACTAGCACTCTCTTCTAAGATGTGAAAGAGAGAAGGGCGTGGAGTAGGGGACTGGGGGTCATCTGCCTGTCCCTGGCCAGGAAACAGCTGCCAGGAGGCTCAAGGGACGGGGATGAGCGGGGCAGGGCAGCTATGTGGGGCTCCACTTTACCTTGCCCACGTACAGGGGCTCCGTGCCCGTGTACTCCTCCACCACGAAGAACTGGTTCCACACCCAGCCGCGCTTCACGCGGCCCGCGCCCGGAGTGCCGTCCTGCCGAGCCCCGGGCGCTGACGGCGCGGGCGTGCCCGCTGCCCACGGGTGCCCCAGCAGCAGCGGCGGCGGCG
>NW_007726817.1:75639-80103 GCF_000696425.1 Galeopterus variegatus | reverse complement strand
GCAGCTCCAGAGGTGGCCGTGCGCCATGGTCCCTGCGCGGAGGGCGCGGGTTGGGGCCGAGCCTTCCTTCGAGGACTAGGGGCTGTCCCGATCCATCCGGAGCCGCCTGCAAGAGAAAACAAGAACACGTCAGAGGGGCGACATTGTCGCGGGAGGGCAAGTTGAGTTTATCTTTCGTCTTGTAGATATTGGTTAAATACCTACTGTGTGCCTGGCGCCTTGCAGTGTGGGACCCATAGTGGTCCCTGTCTTCCTGGAGCCCAGAGTCTAGAAGGCTGTCCCTGTCCCCCACACGCCAGCCTTGGACGCTGCCTCTCAGCTCCCGTCACACACCCCTCCTCTCCCACTCTCCACCATCCCTCCTGCCGCTTTCTCAGGGCCCTCACCCAGCTCCTTCTCAGTGGTCCTTCACCGGCTCCTGTGTCCCCAGAAGCAGCGAGCTTAGGAGCTGCCTCCCCCGCCCCTGGCCGACAATCTCTCCAGCCTCCAGAAATTCCCACCACAGGCACTTCTAGAAGGGGCTTTAAGAGCCCCCCAAGACTCAGGCTGCCTGCGTGCAGAGTCCAGCACCCAGCCTGCCACCCACCACTCCCGCCCTCCCCATCAGCGCAGAGAGATCATTCTGTCCCATACTGGAGCCTAGGGAAGGCCCTCTGATGTGTTACTAGCCCCAGCCCCGCTTTTAGGGACTGAGCACCCGAGTCCCAGAGGGTCTTGCTTGGATGTGCCCTGTGTGACTTTGGGCAGGGTCACAACTCCCTGCACTTGGCCTTGTTGTCTCCCCTTCCCCCCAGAAAACCTTTCTTTCCCAGAATTAAGAGACACCTCTCCTCCCCATCCTGGGCCAGCACTGCCGGCCCCAAATCAATCCATCTCTCTGTCCCTCCCTCCATCAGATCCTGCTTTCAGCAAGAAAGGATCTGAGGGACTAACGCCTACTCAAGCTATAATGATGAATAATGGCTTAATGTGGATGTTTACAGGGGACAGCAATGCCACTTTAATGGAGGGATTTCAGGCAGAGAGAAGAGAGAGTGGAGGTGACTGGCTCAAACCCCACTCCTCCCCCCAGGTCCAATTCAGCTCAGTTCAACTACTCAATTCCACCGAGTGAGCATCAATTCTGTGCCAGCTTTGGCCTGGATGCTGGGAACAAAGGTAAATAAGCTCTCAGTTTAGTGGGGTAAGAGATGAGACCCCCCCCCCCCAATAACAACCTAAGTCCCAGGTGGTATGTGATCAGGTTTATAAAAGTGTGTCTGCATGTTAACAGCCTGAGGGGGCTCAGGGAAGGGAGTGGGCACAGATGTTTGAAGGTGGGGGAGCAGGAGGGCATCAGGGCTGCTTCTTGGAGGAGGGGACATCTGAGCAGACGGGAAGAAAGGAGGGAACTCCAGGCAGAGGGTGTGCATGCAGGCTGGGGGTGGTCTGGCTAGTCTGGGGAGTTAGGCCAGGAACGTATAGTGTGTGGCTGGGCAGAGGGTGTGGGGGTCTGACCTGGCAAAGGAAGTGGCCTGAATCTCTAGGAGACGCAGACCGCCTCCTTTGACCCAGCACCACAGTGGGCAGTTCTCTGGCCTTTAACTCACATGAGTCACAACTCTGAAAGCTGGTGTTTTATACCCATTTTGCAGATGCCTGACTCTCCAGTACTTCTTCCTAATATTGGCTACAGAAATTCTTTATGGAAGGGGTTTCAGGGTGGGGAGTCATCTGCTGGAAGGTGAGGGTGATAGTGAGGGGTCAAAACCACATTTCTGGGCAATATGAATGGGAAAACATCAACAGCCTTCAGGGAAAAATGGAGGGGAGGGGTCCTGAACATGCTGTCCCCTCCTTCCCTCTAGGACCTACCCTGAACTAATTGAGGTCAGGAGGACCCATGACCCTGCTGTGAGCATCCCCAGTATCCCTTCCTCCCCCTCGCCTATTCTGTGGGTCTAGGCATGATGCTCCCCTACACTGGTGGTCCCACTCTGCAATCCCTAAGCTAAGCTGCCGCCTCTGGGGATCTGGCTTTGATTCCTCACATTATGGCCTGGGCTGGTTGTAATGAGGCTGGAGTTATGGGTGGGGAGGAGGCGTCCTCCGAAGCCTTCATTTCCTGAAGCTTATGACTTCCCTGCGTACACTGAGGGAACTGTTCCCCTGACTCCATCGGGCAGTTCCAGGGCCCGTCACAGCTCTGTAGGGAAGCAGAGGAGGAGCTGGAGGGAGACAGGATTTGTAGGGAGGCTGGGGCTGCCTCAAGGGAGGGTGTGGGGGGTGAGGGTGGGGTGGGCCAAGGGGAGATCCCCCAATGTTTGCAGGCACCTAGTTGTTGCTCTCTCCTTCCCTCCTTTCCTTTATTTCTGTTCTTATAACACCTTTTCAAGGGTGTGTGTGTGTGTGCGTGCGCACTGAAATTCAGTGTTCGTTCATTAAATGTATATTGAATTCATTCATTCATCCATCAAATATTAATGTCTACTACATGTGAGGAGACAGAAACACATTTCATTCATTCATTCATTTATTCAACATACTTTTAAAATCATTTCTCAGCAAGATGCAATCAGTTATTCAGCTATGTCAGGAGAGAGACACATTTCTTCTGATTATTCATTTCCTCTCTTCACAAATATTTACCAGCACCTCCCTGATGCCAGCCCCTGTGCTGGGCACTGGAGATAACATAGCAATAAACCAAGTAAAGCCCTGGCCCTTATGAAACTGACCTTCTAGTGGAGGAGATAGATAATAAAGTAATGAACCTACAATATAACTTCAGGGAGTGATAAGCGTTAAGAAGAAAAATAAAGCAGGAAAGAGGGAGGTAGTGAATGATAGAAAGGATGGAGTGAATGTGTTATTATAGACAGGATATCAAGGAGGGCCTCTCAGAGGAGGTGACATTTGGCTGAGTCTGGAAGGAAGAGAAAGAGCCAGGCACAAAATAGTTTTGCACATAGGGAACAGCATGTGCAAAGGACCAGAGGCTGGAACAAACTGAGGTGGCATTTGAAGTTAAGGTGCAGGAAAGATTTGGACATGTGGAATTGGGGTTTTGGGAGGAGAAAGTGCTCTTGGTGTAAAGGCTGCTCAGGGCAAAGACCTGGAGCCAAATCCTCACTTGAGAGAGGGGGAAACTAGAGTCCAAGAGCGTTGTGTAAAGTTGCATAGCATGCCCAGAAAGTGCTCTTGGTGTAAAGGCTGCTCAGGGCAAAGACCTGGAGCCAAATCCTCACTTGAAAGAGGGGGAAACTAGAGTCCAAGAGTGTTGTGTAAAGTTGCATAGCATGCCCGGTAACGGAGCAGGACCTGGATTCCCCTTGGTATAGGGCACCTTTGGGGACTGGGAAAAGGTGCCTCTCTGAGTGGATGCAGCCCAGTCCCTTGTGCAGGGCACCACCTGCACTATCATTTGAGGGGCAGGGCCCCACCTCTCACACCCTCCTCCCTCACTCCCCCACCTGGTCCTTCGTCCCTCAGCTGCCATGTCCTTTCCTTGGGCATGTTGGCCAGGTTCCTTGGCCACCTGCCAACTCTTCACCACTCTGCACAGACTTGCCAGGTTTGCTGCAGACACTTCAGCCTCCTCTCTCCCTCCCTTTTTCCTTTTCCTGCTCCAGCAGCTTTTCCTGAGTGGGTGTCAACTATAGGACCCTGTCCTGGCCTTCAAAATCCATCTGAGAGGTAGCTGTGGAGTCCTGGGGCTGCATTTGGCTCTGCTGGGACTTTCTGTGAGATCTTGGGCAGTTGGTGGCCTTCTCCAGGCAGCAGGTCTCAATCTGCACTGCCCACAGCTGTGTAATCCCAAGTGAGACTAAAAACTGAGCCCTGGCCTGGCTCAATTAATGTTGGCTTTTCCATGTCCTCTTCTTATGATTCATCTATCTGCCCAAGGGTCTATGTACATGTGTGTGGTTTCTATACACATGTGGACATGTGGCAACAGTCACAGATGTCAGTGTGTGCATGTGTATCTGGTGCACATTCATTCATTCCGCAAATATCTGTGAGTTTCCACTCTGTGTTGTTCTAGGCACAGTGAAAAGAAACAGGCACAGTCCTTGCCCTTGTGAGGTGGGGGACACAGACAATAAACAAATAATGTGTCAGATGTTGATGGTAAGTACTAAGGTAAAAAGCAAAGCAGGGTAAGGGGCACAGGAAGTTCTGGCAGAGGGGACTTGCTGTCTGTCTATCTATCATTATTATAAATGATCATATATACAGAGTGGTCAGGGAAGGCCTCGGTGTTAAGATGACATTTGGACAGAGATCTGAAGAGAGTGATGGAGCTGTGCATGACGCTGGGAGAAGAGTGTTCTAGGCTGAGGGGACAACCAGTGCAAAGGCCCTGAGGTCAGTGCACATTTGGTGTGAAGGAGGAACATCAAAGAGCCCAGTGTCTGGGGCTGGCCTGTGGCTCACTCGGGAGAGTGTGGTGCTGATAACACCAAGGCTACGGGTTCGGATCCC
>NW_007726817.1:71823-75253 GCF_000696425.1 Galeopterus variegatus | reverse complement strand
ATGTCTGGGGCTGGCCTGTGGCTCACTTGGGAGAGTGTGGTGCTGATAACACCAAGGCTACGGGTTCGGATCCCATATAGGGATGGCCGGTTAGCTCACTGGGTGAGTGTGGTGCTGACAGCACCAAGTCAAGGGTTAAGATCCTCTTACCGGTCATCTTTAAAAAAATAAATAAATAAAATAAAGGAGCCCAGTGTCGCTAAGTGGAGCGAGTGCAAGGGGCAGCAGGAGATGAGGTCACAGAGGTGTGGAGGTGGGGTCAGAGCCTGCAGGGTCTCTTTTGGGTTTTTTACTGTGAGTGAAATGGGCCCCCTAGGAGCATTTGAGCAGAGGAGTGACACGATATGATTTATGCTTTAAAAGAACATTCTGCCTGGCTATTGTGTTAAAATTCATGGAAGCCGGGCTGGGGTGGTGTCTAGAGGGGATATTTCGATAATCCAAATGAGCAGTAATGGTGGCTTGAACAAAGTGGGAGCAGAGGAGGTGCTGAGAAGTGAAGCTGAGCCGCAGGATATGTTGATGGGTCAGAAACAGGGTGCAAGAGGGAGAGAGGAATGGAGCATGACTTCACCTTCAGCCTGAGCACTGGGAATGATGGGACTTCCTTTCAAAGAGCTGCAAACGGCTGTGGGAAAAGCAGATTTGGGGAGGAGGTCAGGGGCTCATTCAGATGGACGTGTTACACTCAAAATGCCTGTTAGCCATCAAGTGGAGCTGCCGAAGAGGCAGCTGTACCTACAGTCAGGAGCTCAGCGTGAGGTCCTGGCTGCAGATATAAACCTGGGTATTTGGGTGGTATTTAAAGTTGAGACTGGATGAGATCACCAAGGAGGGAGCATGGGTGAAGAGGTTCAGGGGCTAAACTGTGGGTCACCACAAGGTGTAGAGATAGAGGAGCTGAGGAGACAGAAAGAGAGGAGTGGGGGGAGGGGAGATATCCTGGAAACCAATAGAAGGTTCTGTAAGGAGCACACGATCACCTGTGTTGAGTGCTGCTGTTAGGTGGATGACTGTCTATCCAGCTTTGCCTGGGACAGTTCCACGGCATAACTATTAACAGTGTCCCCCTCCCCTTTTACTCCCAGTTTAGATGATAAATTGATAGGTCAAGTCAGATGTAGACTTTAAATTGGCCATTGAGGTTAGCAACACAGAGGTCATTAGTGACCTTGATCAAAGCTATTTGGTGGAGTGGAGGGTGGACAGGCTTGACTTGAGTGGGGTCAAGAGTCACTGGGAGGAGAAAAGGCAGGGACATGTGTGGGTGGGTGATGGCTGCTCTTAGGATTTGTAAAGGTTCACTTGCCTGCTGTCCCCAACCCCACCCCAGTAGAGATGGCTCAAGACAAAAATCCAGGACATGAATCTGTGTCCAAGAAATACCACCAGGGCAGCTTCAGCTGCATTAGATGGACCAACAGGACCCCACCCCCACACCCCTTCCTCCACCCTCCCCATCTCTCTTGCCTTGGGGCCCAGCTAGACTCACCCACATGTGCCTAGTCTGCAACAGAGCCACCTCCATTCGCCTGGGACCACTGTGCCCCTGGGCCCCCAAGCAGGATAGGTGAGGCTGTGACACCCGCCCACTCCCCCAGGCTCCCATGGTCTGGCAGAGCCCTGTTGCTTCCACCTAGGGCTGTGAATTTCTCCAATAGACATGGGAAGAAGAGAGAAGCCCCCAGACTCGGGGTGTGCCCACCTGCCTCCTGGTTCCCACACAGCCCCAAGAGGCGATTCCCTACAGCTCCAGTCTTCTGGCAGTGACCGAGTACCCCCTGTGCTCTGGGCCCCATCAAGGCTGTGTCACTCAGTTGGGTACACATATGGGAAATATTTAACAACTCAATATAGCATAGACACCAACCACAGTGACTGCAGAAGCAGGGTTCAAGAGGCCCCCTGCTGAGCCAGGGCTTACCCCTTTGGTTGTCAGAACATGGGAAAGTACAGGGGATCCCCATGGCAGGGGCAAGGGTGACCATGGTTGGGTCTTGGGCAGTAGCTATTTGCCAATAGTGATGAAACATTTCCTTACACACTATAGCCATACCACCTATAAGCACTGATTATAAGCCCTAGATGTAGGCCAGCTGTGATCCTTGCTCTCAAGGCACTCACAGTCTGGGGTAAAGACATTCGTTCATTTACTCTTTCATTCTACAAACCCTTACAGAACATTCCCTAATGAGCCAGACAGGGTGTTAGTCACTCTTGGGATGCTGGAGACATAAAAACAATGCCTCCCTCAAGGAGCATCTAGAGAGTGGCAGCATTCATTCAGCATTTACAGAGCACCTCATGTGTGCCATTTACTCATTTATCTATTCAATTGGCACTTATGGAACTCCTACTGTGTGCCAAGCCCTGTGCTGTGTCCTTGACAAGTTTGATAATAAATAAGCTTTAACAGGCTTATGGACAAGTCACCAGATTCTAATGAGAGAAATCTTTGGCAGTTGCTCATTTATCAGTGAACCAACATCTAATGAAGGCCTACTGTGTAGCAGGCTCTGTGAATTAAATGCATATACCCACAGATGAGTAGGAGAAACCAATATTTTTTTTTTAAAAACCTCAAAAAAAAAAAAAAAAACAAGCAGGCTCTGTGAATTAAATGCATATACCCACAGATGAGTAGGAGAAACCAATATTTTTTTTAAAAAAACCTCAAAAAAAAAAAAAAACCCCAAAACAAACAAACAAAAAGCAACTAAAATAAAGCATGGAAAATGAAGAGTATAGGAAAGCCATGCACAGATGTGAAGGCTCAGTCAGAGGAGGAGCTCACATCTAACTGGGTAACCACGGAAGGCTGCCTGGAGGAGGGGGCACTGGTGCTGACCCTTGAAAGGTGAGAAGGAATTGCACATGGTGAGATGAAGTAGGAAATTACAGGAAGAAAGAACATAAGCAGAGAATACTCCGGGGCGTGAACAGGGAACAGTGAATAGTGTAGTCCGGCTGGGTTTTGAACAGTGAATAGTGTAGTCCGGCTGGGTTTTAGGGTGTTTAAAAAGAGTGACAGGAAATAAAAAGACAAGACTGGCTGCAAACAGGCAATTCTCGCCCCCTCTGTTTTTCTTGTTTCAATGTCATTTCATTATTCACCCTCAGGCTGGCCACGTGCTCAGCCCCTCCTCTGTGAACAGTGATTAATCCAAACCAGTAAGAGCCCTTTCCCATAGGGTGTTTAAAAAGAGTGACAGGAAATAAAAAGACAAGACTGGCTGCAAACAGGCAATTCGCGCCCCCTCTGTTTTTCTTGTTTCAATGTCATTTCATTATTCACCCTCAGGCTGGCCACGTGCTCAGCCCCTCCTCTATGAACAGTGATTAATCCAAACCTGTAAGAGCCCTTTCCCGCTCCCTACCAGTAATTGGCTTAGTAAGTATCATGTGACACAATTCTGGTCAATGAAATATA
>NW_007726817.1:69776-71698 GCF_000696425.1 Galeopterus variegatus | reverse complement strand
CTCCCTACCAGTAATTGGCTTAGTAAGTATCATGTGACACAATTCTGGTCAATGAAATATAAAGGAATATCTTCTAGGGAGCTTCTGGGAAAATGTTTTTATGCTTAAAAAAGAGATACCTTAGGGAGAAATTTTTTGTTTTCTGCATGGGTTAGTAGGTGATGGCTGGAGCAACAGCAGCCATTTGGGGATGATGAAGGAACCTGCTCCAAGAGGCCAAAGAGATCTACTAAGAAAAGATGGGACAATCTGTGTCATTGAAAATGCTGTTAAATCAATGAATTAACACACTCTGGGTCTTGAATCTAGTTCCAGCCCACACTTCCTCCAGACTCTCATTCTCTTTCCTTTGTTCTCCTCAACCTGTCTGGCTGGGTCTCCCTCTGGGGTGTGGTATCAGCTGTGATGGCAAACTTCCAAAGGACAAAGACCATGCATACTCCTTCCTCCTTTCCCCTCAACCCCACCACCCCCACCTGGCAGAGCCAAGCACAGACCTGCAGCCTGAGAGGGACTCAGGAGAGGCTTGCTCCAGAAAGGCTTCAAGGGCTGCTTAGGTGGCATGACTTTATCTCTCACTGAGGAGATGTCAGCTCTGCTGGTTTGCTGTGGCCCCATCTATGCTCTGGACATCACTGACGCTACCCACACTGTTTCCTTCTGGAGTCTGGATTGGGTGGCCAGCATGTCCTTTCTTGATTTCTCAGTGCCCTGGCACCATCACTGCTAAGGATGTATGACTGCCAGCTCAGTGGCTCCAGGTTCTCCTTTGTCATCTGGCTGTCTCCCTGGGGACAGGGGAAGGGATTCTTATCCTACCTGTCCCACATTTAGTTCCTGGTCTCCCACTCTGCCAAGACCAAGAAGAGGGGCTGACCCCCAGGCAGGAAAAAGCAGAGGAGTTTTTACGGTGCAGCCCAGGGCTCCTCATGCGTGCCGCCTCTCCAGAGCTCCCGATAATCCTCCTAGCCCCTGTCTCTGGAGCAGAATTTAACATTCAGGGAACCTAAGACCATGAGATCCAAAGTCAGGCCAGTGTTTGAGTTACATTACTTTACTGTATGTGTGACCTCGGTAATTTATTCCCTTTCTCTGAGCCTCAGTTTTCTCATCTGAAAAATGGGGATAATAGTGCTTACCTCCAAGGGCCAATGTAAGGAATAAATGAGACGATTCTTGTGAAGGGATCCACAATGTTTGGCAATGAATGTTAGCTAATGTAATGATGACTAGTCTTACTATTATTACTTCTGGTCACTTGACAAATACTACTGGATCCCTATTAAGAACAAAATACCTTGGCTGGGTAAAAGGGATACAGAGACATTTGTCCATTGAGACAAAAAAATCATTGGCTTATTCACTCATGTATTCATTTATGCTAGACCCAAGAGTGCATCCTGTCTCAAGAAGAGTGAACACTTGTACAGAGTAAGGGCAGTGGCCTCCTGCTCTGGTGCTAGACTGATGCCTGGCGGAAGGGGTGATTCAAGAAGAGGCAACTCATTCATTTGTTCATTCATTCATTCTCTCACTCCGCCTGGCACACTTGGCTTGTACATGTCCTCTCTCCATGCCTGTCTGGCTCCCAGGTCTGCCAGTGGGAGCTGTGTCTGGCAGTCTGGCTCCTGTCTGCCCCATCTGACTCCCAAAGGCACCATGCCCGCTGGATCCTGAGCCCAGAGCTCTCTGTGCTTGGCTGCTGCCTTCTCCCTGGGGAAAAATTATTTCTACCAGCTCAGTGCTCTCCCTTTGGTCCAGAATGGATCTCTGTGTAGCAGGAGCTACTGAGGCATGGAGGGGTGCTGGGCAGAGCCCACCTTTCAGTGCCCCCTCGGCCCCAGGTGGAAGGCATGGTGGAGCCATAAAGGGGGGAGCCAGCAAGTTATGCCTCAGCATGTCTGTGACACGCATGAGCACGC
>NW_007726817.1:51189-69726 GCF_000696425.1 Galeopterus variegatus | reverse complement strand
GCCATAAAGGGGGGAGCCAGCAAGTTATGCCTCAGCATGTCTGTGACACGCATGAGCACGCGTGTGGCTGACCACATGCGTGCATTTGCATCACTGACGATGGGTGCAGGGGCAGCATGCAGTACATGGTATCCCAGCACTGAGGACAACTCCCAACCTGAGGTAGGCACTCAGCAAGTGTGGAGCAAGTGACTGGATAGCGTGGGCTGAGCCCACGGGCTGTTTCTGGGGCCCGGGGTGGGATGCATGGGTATTGCTGGGAGGGAGGGGGCTTACATCTCCCGTTGTGTTTGTGTGTGGGGTCAGGATATGCCGAAGCTTCTGGGCTTGGTAGCTGAACATTACCCAGGAAAGCAAATGTGGGAGGTCAGGGGAGAGGGGACGATCGGAGCTGGGGTCTTATGCAACCCATACACATGGTCACCCCCTCTGCCAAGGCTGATTCGGGCCTCCAGTCCTGCCCCCGAGTCTATGCTGAGCATGTTGGCAGACATGCCTTCATGAAGCCAAGCTCAGTCTGGATGCTTCTCCTGTTCAGAACCTTCTCTGGCTCCCTTTCACCTTCAAGGTAAGGTCCAAACTCAGACCTGATGTTCATTAGTTACCACTTAGAGTAACAAAGAGTTTTGCATTCAACTTTTTGAGATGGGTACTGTTATTTGCCCTCATTTTTCAGATGAGAAAACTGAGGCACAGGAGGTTATGCCACTTTCCCAAGGTCACACATCTGGTATGTCATGGAGCCTGTATTTAAACTCTCATCTGCCAGCTCCAAAGCCTGTGCCTTTAGCCACTACGCACGTGCCACTCAAGGCCCTGCACCATCTGGACCTGCCTCCTCTACATTATCATCACCGCCTCTTTTCGTGGACCCATCTCCCTGGGTGGAAGGAACCACTGGCTGTTTACTATGTTCTTGCCTCTGGGCCTTTGCTCCTGCTGTTCCATCTGCAGGAATGCCTCTCTCCCTCGTTGCCCCACGTCCAACCATGGCCCACCTTTCAGGGCCCAGCCCGTCTGCCCTCTCCCCCATGCGGTCTCTCTGTCTCCTCCCCTTACCCCGGTGAGCTCACACTCGACTGAGCTGTGGCTCAGGACCAGGTTGTCTTTCATCTCGGTCTTAGCCTTCTGCCTGCTGGCTGTGGGTGCCTCCACTACTGCTCTCCACCTTTCAGCATGCACCTCGGTGCTGTGCTCAGAGTGGGCACTACTGGCTGTGTGAGTGAATGAATGAGGGGAGACAGGGGTGTGTGTGTGGATGGATGAATGGAAGGACACAGGTGAGGTTGCCTGGTTACTGCCACACCACCTTCCCCCAGACTGCCCTTCTGCGGTACTGTTTCCTGCTGCTTGTTCCATTTACTGACTCATCAAGTATTTACTGAGCACCTATTATGTGTCAGGCACTGTTCTAGAGACTAAGGATGTAGCAGTGAGCAAGTCAGGCAGTCTCTGCCCCCACAGCCTTTCATTCATTGTGTGTGTGTGTGTGTGTTTGTGTGTGTGTAGGGGGAGATACATCCGTTAACCCAATAACCTCACACATAAATGTACAGTTACCAACTGGGTCGAGTTTTACAAAGAGGAAGTACGGGTGACCCCCACATTTAATAGATAACATAACCTCATTAGGGAAGGGAGGGGCCAGTTAGGGAACAGTTCTCTGAGAAAGGGGTTTTTGAGCTGAAACCTAAAGGATGAGTGAGACATACTCAGGCACAGGAAGCAGAATGTGCAAAGCTGTATTCAAGAAGCTGGAGGGTCGGGGGCCTGAGCATACAGTGGGGGTAATCTAGAGGACCAGCTGAGGAAGGGGCTGGAGAAGTTTAGGTTTTGACTCAAGAGCAATGGGAAGGCATTGGAGGGTTTTTAGCAGAAGAGATGTGATAAAACTTGTGTTTTTAAAGAGATCAGTGTTCTGGTTGCTTGAAGAACAAACTACAGAATGTGCAAAGCTGTATTCAAGGAGCTGGAGGGTCGGGGGCCTGAGCACACAGTGGGGGGAATCTAGAGGACCAGCTGAGGAAGGGGCTGGAGAAGTTTAGGTTTTGACTCAAGAGCAATGGGAAGGCATTGGAGGGTTTTTAGCAGAGGAGATGTGATAAAACTTGTGTTTTTAAAGAGATCAGTGTTCTGGTTGCTTGAAGAACAAACTGCAGATGTGCAAGGTGGAAGCGGGGGGACCGGTGAGGAGGCAGGGGCAGCGTCCAGGGGAAGAGAGTGGTGATGGCTCGAACCGGGAAGCCTGTCATGGCATGGAGAAAAGGTGACAGGTTTGAAACATTTAGGAAGCAAAATGGACCAGACTTGGTGATGGATCGAATGCAGGGGATGAGGGAGGGCGAGACATCAAGAGTGACTCCCCGGCTTTTATTTTTGTTTTAGCTGACGTTTATTGATCACCTACTAACAGCCAGGCACTGTTCTAGCATTTTATGTGCATTACCTTGTTTATTCCTCACACTAACCCCGTAAGGTACGTTGTCATTATCCCCTTCACAACTTCATCTCACTCCCACAGGAATGCTGGGGCAATGGGACACGGAGGCATTTGTCCCAAGCTTTGTTCCTTTGGGGAACAGGCTTGGCAGATCAAAGGAATAGAGAAGGAAGAAAAGAAGGCAGGTTGCTTATATTGAGCTGATTCTGAGTCAGGGAGAATAATGATAGATACCATTTACAGAGCTTTTACTGTGTGCCAGGCACGGCGCCATCCAATTAGCTAATAATAAGAGGTAACACTTAGTTCCATGCAGGGCACTTTCTATCAATGATCTGATTGAATTCTCACAACAGTTCTCTTTAAAATTTCTATTACAGAAGAAGGGACAGTGGTTCAGAGAGGTGGAGGACTTGCCCAAGGTCACACAGCTAGTTAGTGGTAGATCTAGAATTCAAACAGCCTGTGGCATGGGCAGGGGAATGAGGAAGGGCCAGGAGGTGCTCAGTGGCTGCTGGAAAGGACAGGCTGGCATTTGGCTCTGACCATGAACCATGTCCCCCCACCCCCAGCTTGATGGGACCCCCCCAGGCCTGAATCCCTACTGAAGGCCTGACCTCCCATGCAAGTTATGAACACACATGTGTATGCACACTCACACACACGCACACTCCCATGCACACATCCCTTGGCCGGCACTGCTCACCTGCCCAGGGGCGGCCTGTTTGGACCCTCCACCTGCCTCCCCGCCCCACCCCCGCCCTGCTGCGTGCTGTGCCGCAGGCAGAGCCGCGCTGTACATCATGTTGACAGTAGAAATTACATCCCGAGCTGCTGTTTTACACCGCGCCCTGTCAGAACTCACCGCAGCCCAGTGATCAGGACAAATTGAATACCATCCTGGCCGTGTCAATATTTATTCCATTTTACAAACGCGGCCGGATGGGGGGCAGGGCCCTGCTGTGGTGCCAGCCAAGCAGAGCCCCAGGAGGCCTTTCTCTCTCTCACGCCACCAGAACTGCCACCTCCTCCCTCACCTTCCCTCTTCCTCCTCTGGACTTTTCATAATAAGTTAAAATTGTGAAATTCAGTCTTGATTCCAAAAACTGCACAAATCATATATGCACAGTTTAATAATTATAAAATGAATGCATGGATCAGCGCTTTAATGAAAATACTGCAAATTGCCCTGTCCTCAGAAGCCACCCATTATGTGTCCCTTCTTGACTATAACCCACTGGTCCCCTCTACCCTGGCTTTTATGATAACTAGTTCCTTGCCTTTCTTCATTGTTTACCACCTAACTATGCCCTCCTAAATGTCTTCGTTTAGTCTTGCTTGTCTTTGAGCTTTATGTAAATAAAATCCTACTCTTTCGCATCTTGCTTCTGTTTTTCAACATTATGTTTGTGAGCTTCATCTTCGTGCTTACGTGTGTTCCTTTTCACTGCTGCATAGTACTCCACTGCAAGTGTGCCACGATTTATACATCCATCTATCATTCCCCTTATGCCTCTTCTTTCCCCTTTTCCCCTACTCTTCCTTCTAGTCAGCCCCATTCCTTCCCTTCCATCCCTTCTCTTCTCCTTCCTTCTCCTCCCCCTGCTCCACCTGCTGGCTGGCTGTCCCCCAATGCTCTGCTGCTACATCTGGAAGCCAAGCACATACTCACATCACACATATACTTGATCCCAGCTCTTGCATCCTATCAGGGTCCTGGATGCCCCCTGTGGATCTCTCCCTTCCCTCGCCAGCTCCTGGAATATTGGCTCCAGCCAGAGGGAGGCTCCCACTGGGCCTGAGCGTATTAAAGTTTGTCTTTTGCAGAAGATCCCTGGGAGCAGAGATTGGGGGTGTGGCCCAGGAGGATCCTTTGCCCTGAGCATCCTGCCTTGCCTTCCACTTTCACCCAAATTGTAAAGCACTACCCTCTGAGCTGGCATGAGAATGGAGGTGGCCCCCAGTGGCCCTACAGCTGTCTTTGGGATGCACAGCTAAGTGGGGAGGGTCGGACTGGAACTTGGGCCAGGCAGAAGCCAAGCCCCAACCTCAGCTCTGCTCACTCAAAGTCTCATCGAGACCGACCCTGTGCCTAGCACTGTGGTCTTACCCAGGCCAAGGCAGAGGAGACCTGCAGGCTGATGGGGGGCACCCACCTAGGAGCCATTAGAAGGCCTGCTTGGATACTGCAGGAGCACATGTGACACATTTCATTCCAGTCACCCTTAGTACCTTCTATCTTGGAGCTGCATTGATGATGCACCTATTCAGGGTAGTTAATTTTTATTGCAATGTGAGCAGATGACATTAAGAAATCTGTCCCTTTGCTGTACAGAGAAAGCTCTCTAGGCTGGAAGACAAGTGGACTAGGTTGGAACTTGTCTTTGATCCTATTTTGCTGGGTGACCTTGGGCAAGTCCCTGCCCTCTCTGGGCTTCTGTACAATGGAAGGTCAAACTGTGGTTCCCAGGGCTCATCAGAGGACCAGGGTCATACTGGTGGCATAACAAGGGGCAGGTGGGGGGCAGGTGCTTGTTCAAAATGCATATACCCAGGCCCCTGGGGCATCTGATTTAGTAATGATGATAATAGTACTGATAAACAACATCTACAGGGTGCTTTCTGTGTGCCAGAAACTTGTGTAGCTCATGAGCTAAAAATAAGAGGCTATACTTACTGATCACTGTGCTAAGCACTTTACATACATTAATCTGTTGTTTAATCTGTGCCACTGTTTATTTTACTATAATCACTGTTTTACAGATGAAGAAATGGGGTACAGAGAGGTGAAGTCACTTGTCCCAGGTTACAGCCAGGAAGTGGAGAAGCCAGGACTTGAACTAGGAAAGTCACTCTGGAGCCTGTCTTTGGTCTGGGATAGCTCCCTGGCAGAGTCTGGTGCTGACCCGCGAGCCCCTGGAGCAGGTGGTCAGGAAGTGGTGTAACAGAGAGCAAGCATTATGCACCCACTGTGTGCATGACCCCAAACCAAGTGGTCCACTTCTTCATAGTAATTCAACAAGTGTGTGTGACAGGCTCATCCCCACACACAGCCAGTGTAAGCACTAACTGTTATTACTTGTGGCAATCTTCACACCATCCTTCCTGAGATGGGCTTTAGTCCCTCCAGTTACTGATGAAAAAGGAGAAGCACCAGAAAGGCAGTAGCTTGCTCAAGACCACATAGCTAGGGTCCAATGCCAAAGCTGTGAGCTTTCGCCCCAGAACACTGCCTCCACTACCTGACCCTGCCCTGCACCTGAATTGCATCCCCCATCTCTCTGGGCCTCAGTCTTCCAATCTATAAAATGGAGGAGCTGGACTAGTGGATCGGGAGTCTGCTGTAATCCCAGCTTCTGCCTTTAACATCATGTGTGATCTTGGATGAGTTTCTTACCTCTCTGGGCCTCAGTCTCCACATCTGTAAAAGAAGTTTCCACTATCATACTCCAACACTACACACGAACTCTGCTTTAAAATAAACCTCCTGGTGATGGAAGACCTTACGTCCGGCTCCCTGGAAAAGGGCTCTAAGGCAGAGCTTTGCCTGCAGGAGGTTATTGGAGAGGACTCTGGGGAACACCGTGGCAGGGGAGAGGGAAGCAGGACCACGTGGTGCAGAACTACATTGTTGTGTCAGCAGGGGCCTCACTGGTCCCATGGAGAACTCTGGAGCTGGGATGTTCCAAGTTGAGGCAATGGGCAAGGCCTTTAAATCCATGCATCTACCAGCCATGGGACGTGGGTTGTCCAACCCCCAGGGACATGATCTGCGTGAGACAGCTCACTGTGGCTAAGGGCAGCTCCCATGGCCACAGCTGTCCTGGGTGGTATGTGCTACTACATAAAATGTGCTGAAAACTCAGGGCCCGACCTCAGCTCTGGAGATGACAGCAGGCAAGACGTGGCCTGAGCCCGGGCTTAGCCAGCCAGGCCCTGGCCCCGCTTTTGAGTCTGCTGCCCGCTGTGATCACAGCGGGATCAGCGCCCCAGATCTCGCTTAAAGCCTGGCCGCTGCTGCCTGCCTCGCGGCTCATCTCCTGCGGCTCCCCGAGGTCCCAGCGATTATGCCACTGAAAATTCCGCTTTCATCTTGTCAACCTCGCAGTAAATTACAGGCCCGGGGAGGCGTGGGCCTCCTCCTTAAACAAGATTCAATTCCACTTAGCTGTCCCTCTTCCCGCCCCCCACACGGGTTCCCTCCCTCCCACCACCCAGCTCAGGATTTATGGTCTCTCCTTGCAGGCAGCTGGTAACCATGGCGAGCTCCTTAGGGAGGCTTCGGGCAGGAGCCTCAGCAGCTCCGGACTCCAGCAAGGCTGCTTCCTCCTAGGACAGGAGAGAGGGGAGGCCGGAGATGGCAGAAGATGGCAGAATGGGCTTCCAGAAGCCGAGGCAGAGAGAGAACGTAACCCGGCAATAACGAGCACTTTGATGCTCTCACATCTAATCCTCACAATAACTATGGGGCAGACACTGTCATTACCCCCATTTTATAGATGGGCAAACTGGGGCCGAGGGGCATAAGGTCAACTGCCAAAGTCACACACCAAGGAAGCGGTTGGCTCCAGGGCTGGGGTGCCCACCACTTAGGCACACTGTCTCTTCCCCAGCTACTTTTGGAGAGTTTTAAGCCTTGACCCATATCCTTGATGTCTGAATTCTCTCTTAGATCTCAGCCCTTGCTCACATTTCTCTGATGATGGGGAGATCACTCCCCTCCAGAGGGCCCATTATCTTTCTAATTATTAGACACCATTGCCAAATAATTGATCAAGCCCTGTCACCCCTCAGAAGCGTTGTTTTGGCATTTAAAGCCCTCCACGATCTGCTGCTAACTCCTTCTGCAAATTCATCTTTTACCAACGCTGCAGGCTGACTGGGGGTCTCCTCCAGGCTCAGGGCCCAGCTCTGCTCCTGGATCTTTTCTGATAGATACCATTCTTCGTCCTTTACAGCTTCCACCCTCCCTTTGTTCCCATCCCAGAACATCCACTACTTTCCTCATTCTCTGGATGAAGACAGGACCAGAGAGGAGATGAATTTCCCTAGTGCACGGAATGAGTTGACAACGGGTCCCAAATCTTCTGACAATTACTTAATAAATAGTAATAAGAATAACTAATGTTCACTGAGTGCTGGATACCACCGTTCTAAGTATCTCATATGTGTAATCCACTCAATTCTCACACAATCCATGAGGCGGGCTCTATTTTTTATTGCCATTTTGCTGTGGAGATAAAGTACAGAGAGGTCAGGTGACTTGCACAAGCTCTCACAGGTTGTCTGACGTCAGAGCCACGCTCCTAATCAGAGGCTCCCTGCCTCCTCTCTCTACTCCACATGGCCTGTTTGTGGATAGTCATGCAGACAGAAGATGTAAAGAGGAGCCAACAGGCCAGGGAGAGGTAAGGATGGCCACTCTGCTGGGAAAACTGGCCTGTCACTTGCATTCTCAGGCCTGAGGCCTGAGGTCAGCACTCCCCCTGCCCTGAGCCTGCGCACTAGGGATTGTCACTTTCCACTTCCTCTGCAGCTGCCCATCCATGTCCTCAGCAACATGTGGCTTCTTCCTGCTGGATTGCAACCCTGGAACTCCAGAGGCAGGGGACAGGGTTTGATTCATCTCTACACCTCCAAACCTAACCCAGGCACCAGCATGTAGTAGGTGCCCAATAAAGGCTTACTTTTATTGGAAGTAGGCTTCCCACAGCAGGTGATGTTTGAACTGATCCTGGAAGGATGAGTAGGGGTCCACCAGACAGAACAAAGGGGAAGGGAATTCCTGGCAGGGGGAACAGCTTCAGCGAAGTCTCCGAGGAAGGAATATTCAGAGCGCCTCGGGGTATGGGGTGGAAAGCAGAGATGCAGCCAGGCTGAGTCCCTTGCTAAGGGATTGGGTCTCAACATGGAAGCGGGAACACTCTTTATGACATGGTTGTGCCTGGAACAGATGGGGAAGAACACACACAGAGAATATTTCTCAACAGTGCCCAGGTGGAGACTATGGGGCTGCAGGCTGCAATCCAGTTTGGCCGAATCGCCCCCCAGACTGTAAGCAGGGCGCCATCTGGGGTGACAGATAGGCAGCACTGATGCCAGGCCTGAGGGGGTTTTACTTTATTCCCTCTCCTGACAAGCGATGGAGCTGGTGGATAAGGCATACTCTTCCCTAATCTCCCGTCTCAGGCTGGAACAAGAAAGCATGCGGAGACTGGCGCCTCATTCAAACCTTAATCCTCTCCTTCCTGAGATGAAAGCTGTGGAGCCTACTCATGGATTCTTCATTTCTTTCTCCAGGAGACTGTGCAAGCATTGAAGAAAACAGGACTTACATACAGGGCATCTGTAGGGGCTGCCTAAGGGTGTGGCGAGACCCTCGATCTGTGCTCATCTTTACAGAGAAGGCAGGAGCTGGGCTGGGGGAGTTGACCCGGGAGTCCGACCTGGGCTGAACTCCCAGCTTTGCTGCTACCAGCTGTGTGGCTTCAGACAGGTCACTTCCCCTCTCTGAGCCTTCGTGTTCTCTTTTGTAAAATGGGAAAAATAAATTTTCCCAGGTTTACTATGAAGCTTGAGTAGATGATGAATATAAAGGTAATTCTCTGGAAAGAGTCAAGTGCTGTAACCAGGTGAGGTTTGACAATTATTATCCACAAGTGAGAGGGGACCAGTCATGAGAACAAACGATAAAGATAGCAGCCACTGTTTGTGGAGCTTTCACTGCCTGCTGTGATGACCCGGGGACCGAGCTCACTATAGACATCCATTCCTCAAATCCCCACTACAGCCCTCCCAGGTAGGCACTATTGTTATCCCATTTTGCAGATAAGGCAACACACCTGTGTCCATCCTCTATAAGTGTTCTTCCCCTTTACAGCAGAGGAAATGTCTCTCTTCTTGTCTGAGTCCACCCACACCTTCCTGGAACCCGGGAAACTTTATGTACTACCTTATCTCCTGCCTTATCTTCATCCCTCTCTAACGGCTCCTTGGACATTAGCATTTGACATGCTCGGGTGGATTCTATCTTTATAAAAGAAAAACCAAGCACACACCTCCCTATACCCCAACCCCTTCCCTTAACAGCAAACCTTCTCAGAAGACTGATCATACTATCCTCATTGTCTCATTGCCCACTCCCATCTCAACCCACTGCCATCTGGCTTTCATTCCCAACGTGCACTGAGATGGCTCACGAAGGTCACCGATGACCACCATGTTGCTAAGTCCAATGGATATTTTCCAGTCTTCATTTTACTCTCAGCAGCATTTGGAATATAAAAGGAACAACTGGCTTCCTTCCTACCTCTCTAATAATGCCTTCTGTATCTTCTTTGCAGGTGTATTCTCCTCTATGCCACCTTCAAACTCCTCACTGTCCCAGGGGATCTCATTCATGCCCATGGCTTCAATTACTATCAATACTATGATGACCCCCAAACTCAGGATCCCCTGTCCTAACCTCTCCTCTGCAGTCCAAAGATAAATATATAACTGCCCTCTCATACCTCCACTTAGATGCCTCTAAGAAACCACAAACTCAACACGTCAAAAGCCAAATATATGTTCCTCTTTCTTTCAAATATATGTTTCTCTTTCTCTTCTCCAGGGTTTCCTATCTTAATGAATGGCACACATATCTGTCAAGTGGTCCGAGCCAGAAGGCTGAAAGTCACGCTTGATAGCTCTCATGCCTGCACTCCCAAAGGGCAATCTGTTAAGTCTGGTCCACTTTACCTCCAAAATAACTCTCTAAATGAACCACTTTGCACATCTTCATCTCTACCTTACTTCAAACCAGGGATTCAGGATGACTTGGGCTTTTGGCTTAACACTGGATGGTGGTGGCACTTACCATGATGGAGCAAATTAGGGGAGGAAAAGATGGAGAAGGAAGCAAGAGTTCCTTTTTGAGTGTGTTATGTTTGAGATGTTCCTGAGATATGCACATGGAGATGTGCAGCTGGCAGATGGAGGGAACACTGTGGGACTCCAAGCAGAGGTCCAGGCTGGAGATACAGATCTGAGATTCATCAGCATGTAGATGATAGTTAATGCTGAGGAAACGAAGGATCCCAAGGGCACTCCAGCATCAGAGATGAACTAGAGGAGGAGAAGGAAGCACTGGGGCTGAGATGAAGCTGTAATGAGGTTGGAGGCCACCCAAGAGACTGTGGTGTCATGGAAACCAAGAGTGGAACTAGGGGTCAGCATGCTGAAAGCTGCCGAGGGGCAAAGTAAACTGAGGGCAGAGAAGCGACTCCACTAGGTGATGCAGAGGTTGTTAGTGTCCTTGATGAGAGTGTTGATGTCTGTGTTCCCTGCTGGAGTGGCAAAGGATGTCATTTTCTTGCTCACATTGTATCTCTAGTGCTTAGTACATCACACATTATCTCCTGGTGTGTCTAGGTGTTTTCAACTGAGTGTTGACTATATCCTTGAAAAGGTATCTTCTTCTAAAAAGCTTTTGCATTTGGCTGTGGGTGCTACCTTTCTAGAATTATGTTAAATAACATTCAAAGCTTGAGCTTCCCTGGCAAACGCACGTTGTGTGGATGAGTCTTCCAATCCATAATTTAGAGCCGGGTTATCTCTAGTTCACCCTTACCCCAAGGGTGAAGTCCTTTGGAGTCCCAGTTTATTTAGATGAGGGTTTCCCGTTTGATTTACCACCTTGCTCAGGCCATGAACTTTGATTTCAATTCCCCTTATGCTGTGAGATCATCAAAAAACAAATTCAAATGTTCTGGGATCAGCAAATGCCCTGAGGACAGAAGCAGTTTCTATGCTCTCTAAGTTCTCTGGGTTTCTGTTTTCCCTTCAGTTTTGACCTAATAATTCCTGGTAATTCCTTACAAAAAGCTTACTTGTCAGCTCTTTGATGCCTTAATAAGATGCTTTTTATATTTTATCCAGCATTCTTAGCTCGTTTTAGCTGAAGGGTTGATCCAAAAAACCTAGCCTCTTGTTTCTAAACATAAAAATGGCTAATCCCTAGCTCAGGGCATGGCACATCATAAAGGCTCAATAAATGTTTGTTGATTGAATAAAGTGAACCCAGGTCTCCAATATCCTTCCATTAATATCCCTTCCATTTCTAATGTATTGGACATCATATTTACATCACATGTCACACTGGACACCAAGATACTAGTAGAGTACTGTGGTCAGAGCTTGGTGAGCTGTGCAGAGAGGCAGGGCTGTGAGCTCAGAGGAGGGAAAGATCCATGAAGGATGGGGGAGGGACAATGGCAGAGGTTAGTGGACAGGACCAGAGTGAGCACAAGGATGGAACTGCATCTTGGCAGATGAGCCATTGGGCTGGAAAAGGAGGACATACAGTAAGTGAATGTTGCAAGTAAAGGCCTGAACTGAAGGCTGAAAGGTACGGGGAATCTAAGAGCTAAGAGTGGGTAGAGAAGCAGGGACCAGCCAGGGAAAGGAGCCAAGGGAGGCTCCAGGAACCAGTGTGAATGTAGAAGTAGAGCCCAGGCAGGGGCAGTTCCCTGCAGCCACTGGGAGGAAGGAGGAGGAAACAGCTTTTGTTGAAATGCACACATGGTAATTGCTACAGAAGAGTATTTCCCTTAGTTTAAAAAGCTTTCTCCTCTGCATTTTCCTTGGTCCCAGTTTCAAAGGAATTTTAATTGCAAAGAAAATTTTGTCATCTCCCTGGGGGTAGAGGGCTCCGCAGCTTGCAACGGTCATGCCTGATGATGATTCTTCTCCAAACTGGGGATTTTCACGCTTTGGCTGCGTGGAAGCTGTCTGGTGATTGGGCCATGTGGAGGGAGGGGTAGGGGTGAGACAGCCCTCCCTGCTCCTTTCTGGGGTTGGGAAGGCTGGGTTTGCAGCCAGGGGTTCCTGGGCCTAGGTTGAGGACCAAAGATCTTTGGAGTCAACTTGAGCATCAAGTGTCCAGATTACCAGTGACAGTCTTAACTTCTTTCTCTTTGAACCCAGTGGGTTTATTTAATTAATTATGTTAATGAAATGAGTAGTCTCTCAGCTTCCATCCTCGCTCCACTCTATACTATTGTCTACTTGGCAACCCATTTGGAGAACAGTTTGGTAGTTTCTTAAAAAGTTGAAAATAAATTTACCATATGATCCAGCAATTCCACTACCCAGGAGAAATGAAAACATATGTCCTACAAAGACTTACACACAAATGTTCATAGTAGCATGATTCAACATAGTCAAAAAGTGGAAACATTCCAAAAGCCTCTCAGCTGGTGAATGGATAAACAAATGTGGTCTATCCACACAAAGGAATACTATTAAGCAGTAAAAAGGAATAAATTGCTGATACATACTATAGCATGGCTGCACCTCAAAGACATTATGCTCGATGAAAGAAGCCAGATGCAAGCAAAACAAAACAAATCACGTATTGTATTATGTTGCTTATATGAAATGTCCAGAAAAGGCAAATCTACAGAGACAGAAAGCAGATTAGTGGTTGTCTGGGGCTGGTATGGGAATGGGGATTGACTGCAGATGGGCATGAAGGATCTTTTTGGGGTAAAAATTAATGTTCTAAGACTGGTTGGTGGTAGTTGTTGCACAACTCCATAATTTACTAAAAATCATTGAACTGTAATGCTTACAATGGGTGAATTTTATAATATATAAATTATTCCTCTATAAAGCTGTCAAAAATTGGTCTCCATTTCTGTCAGAATAAAAGCCAGAGTTTCTACAAGGCCCCACATGATCTGCCCCTGTGACCCCTCTTACCTCGGCTCCTCCTTCTCTTCTGGTCCCTCGCTCAGCTCCAGCCCCGCTGGCCTTCCGTGGTTTCCTTCAACACATGCTCCCACCTGACAGCCTGGGCATTGGCTGTTCCCTCTGCCTGCATGCCTTCTCCCAATATCTGCAGGCCTCCCTCCCTTGCCATTTAAATATCTTTGTCCAAAAAGCTTCTATAAAAATGAAGTCTATTACTTAGGGAAAAAAAAGAAAGAAAAATCTTTGTCCAAATGTCACCTTTTCAGTGAAAGGTAACCTGATCACTCCATCTAAGTTGCAGCCCCTCCCCAAAGCTCTGCCAACCCCTGTTTCTCTCCTCATTTTTCATAGCGCTTATCACCTTCTAACATATTATACAATTTGCTTATTTATTATGCTCGCTGTTGGTCTTCCTCTCTCCTCATTAGCACGTATGTTTCACTGGGATAGGAATTCTCGTTGGTTTGATTCGCTGGTGTACCCTTGGGGCACAGAATAGTACCTGGCACTGAAAGGTGCTCAGCAAATATTTGTTGAGTGGATGAATTAATAAGTGATTCAACAAACGTCGTCTGAATACCCTCTCTGTGCCAGGAGCTGAGCACACAGCAGTGTGTTGGCCGAACAAGTCTCTCACCCCTAGGTGGCTTGCATTTTAGTGGTAGAGAGACTGTAGGCAAGAAAATACTTTAAACCAGTAATGGAGGAAAACCCCCAGGGCCCCTCACCAAGAAATCACAAGTGGGATACACCTTACAAAAAGGCTGCTCTGGGAATATGCTGAGGGACGGTGTTCTTGGGGTGTGACCTCCTGGGTAAGTAGGAGTTGGGCAGGTGGAGAGAGGGGAGAAGAGAGCACTGAGGCCCAGGGAACACCATGTGTGAAGGCCCAGAGGTCAGAGAGAAAGTACATGGTCCTATTTGGGGAAATGTACGATGTTTGTTCTAGCTGAAACATGAACTGGAAGGGGGGCGGGGGACAGGTGTAGATGATGAGGTGACTGGTGCCAGACTGCAGAGGATCTTGGGCATGTCAGAATAGGAAACAGTCAGCCCAGCAGGGCACCGACCAATCAGAAAAGACAGTGGTGGCCACACACACCTGGGACACTCCAGCTGAACCTCTGCAGCGCCTTAAGCCACAGGAGAGACCCTGAACTTTAGTCGTGTTGGTGATCTCTGAAGGGTTTAAACAGGGCAGTGACAGTGATTAGATTTACCTTTTAAAGAATCACTCCAGCTGTCAAGAGCAGAACAGAGGGGAGGGGCTGGAATTGACTCGGGGAGGCTGGGCACCAGGTTGTTAAGCCAGTCCGGCTGGAAGAATTGACTGTGATTCTGAGTGATTGATTGGATAGAGGTGGTTGGAAAAGGGAGGGATCATGGATAACAATAATAACCACAGCCAGCATTTATTGAGCAGATACTGTGTGCCAGGGAAGGCTGCTCCGAGCACCTCACAGGCGCTGTCTCCTTTAGCCCACACAATGGCAACAACACCGTGAATGAGGAGCTGTTGTCATCTCTGCTTTACAGATGAGGGAAATGAAACACGGGAGGCTCCGTGGCCATGAGGGTGTATCCAGGCCTCAGACACAGTCCGACGACCATGTCAGGCTTTCAGGGGTGACTCCCACATTGCTCCTTGGGTGAGTGGTAGAATTATTTGGGGACAAGAGGGCAGGTGGGGCCAGGGGAAGTGAGAGGAGGTGCCAGTTTTTTCCAGGGAAGATGCTAGATCCACAAAAAGTGTGAGGTTCTGGGGGCCACCCAAGTGGAGATGCCAAATGGACGGTTGAGTATGTGGGTCTGGAATCCAAGAAGAAATTAAAGCCACTAACAAGTGATTTGGACATTATCCCCACAAAGACACCATCCCACAGGGGCTGAGATGGCTTGAGACAAGCATGAGTAAGAAAAGGCCCAGTTCAACCCCAGATTTAAAGGGTGGCAGAAGTACCAAACAGTGTTAAAATGATCCCTTTGGGGTAAATAAAAAAAATAATAGCAAAACAAATGAGGGGTTTTCAAAAAGTTCACAGAAAGATTGTATGATCTTTTTTTTTTTTTTTTGTCTTTTTCCGTGTCCGGCAATGGGATCGCAACCCTCGGTGTTGCCTCCGCGCCTCGCTCAGCCAGTGAGCGGGAACCGGTCTGTATGTGGGATCCGAACCCTCGGGCGGGAGCGCCGCCGCGCTACAGGCGCTGTCTCCTTTAGCCCACACAATGGCAACAACACCGTGAATGAGGAGCTGTTGTCATCTCTGCTTTACAGATGAGGGAAATGAAACACGGGAGGCTCCGTGGCCATGAGGGTGTATCCAGGCCTCAGACACAGTCCGACGACCATGTCAGGCTTTCAGGGGTGACTCCCACATTGCTCCTTGGGTGAGTGGTAGAGTTATTTGGGGACAAGAGGGCAGGTGGGGCCAGGGGAAGTGAGAGGAGGTGCCAGTTTTTTCCAGGGAAGATGCTAGATCCACAAAAAGTGTGAGGTTCTGGGGGCCACCCAAGTGGAGATGCCAAATGGACGGTTGAGTATGTGGGTCTGGAATCCAAGAAGAAATTAAAGCCACTAACAAGTGATTTGGACATTATCCCCACAAAGACACCATCCCACAGTGGCTGAGATGGCTTGAGACAAGCATGAGTAAGAAAAGGCCCAGTTCAACCCCAGATTTAAANGGGAGCGCCGCCGCGCTTCCCAAGCGGCGCACTATCCAGTGCGCCACCGGGCCGGCCCTGTATGATCTTTTAATTTTATTTTTCCATGAACTTTTCGAAGTACCCTTGTATATGCTGATGCATGAACAAAACATCTTTCTAGAAGGCATTATAAGGAATTGTTAACAGGGTTTACATCTGGAGAGCAGCTGGCCAGATGGGGGAGGGTGCCCTCGTGGTCTTCTTTGTCCTTTCTGTATACAGAGTGTGTACCTGCACATGTACAGAAAAATGTCACAGCTATTTTTCTAGATATCAGTGGGGGAATAACTGGATGATGAGACTTAAAGTCACTTTGTTTTTCTCTCTGTACTTCTTTGCATTTTTAAAACTAATAAATGTTTTTAGAAAAATTAAGGGGGTGGTGGAGATGACGAAGGTGACTAAGAAAGAGTGGTCGGAGACATAGAAGGGAAGCCAGGAGAGAGTGGGTGGCAGAAGTGGGAGAAGAGAGCATTTGGAGGAGGGTATGTCCCCCATGTCCCCTGTTGATAAGGGGCCAAGCATGGTGAGGGGTGACAGGATCCATAGTAAGGACAGAGGTGTCATTGGGAAGAGCACCAGGGAGGCCGACGGTGACCTTGTGACAGTTGTAATGGGGAGGGGGTGGATGCCAGATTGGAGTGGGCTGAGCAGTGAGTGGGAGAGAGTGGAACGGAGACAACTTGATCAGTTGGGCTTCTAAGGGGAGGCGGGAGGGGGCGGTAGCTGGAGAGGAATGGAGGGCTGAGGGAGGGAGAGTCGAGAGCGCTCCGTGCTGCTGGGAGGGTGCAGGTGCTGAAGACTGAGGGCAGAGGGTGGCAGGGAAGAGCGTTGGCTGAGACCAGAGGAAGGAGGGCTCTTCTTTGATGACAGGTGATGAGAAGGAGCCAAAGGCAGAATCAGAGGGTGGGGGATCTAGGGAGTTGGGAACAGAAGGCAGTCCTTGCTCCCTGGGCTCCTGGGTGCTCCCCGTCAGACCACCCCTCCAGCTCCTTCCTGTTTGGTAGTGGCCTTCGAGGACAATGCCTGGCTTTGCTTCTCATGTTGGCCACTAACCCCCACTGCAGCTTCCAGGCCCTTCACTCAACTGTTCAGGCCACTGGGCACAGGCAGCTCCTGAACCTGCTCATCCTCTGGCTTGCTGTGTGGCCTCCAGCAACTCCTCCCCACCCCTGCCCCTGGGTCTTGGTGTCTCCTCATAGGTTTGTCCAGCTCCAGGACAGTAGGACTTCATGGTTCAATGGCCTTCCGGTCCTGCCTCTGCCAGCCCAGTCTTCAACGTCTGGATTAAGGAAAATTTATGAGGGGTGAGGTGGTCCTCCCAGCTGACAAGATGAGTCTCCTGGCCCAGAGATGACCTCAAAAGACACATTTCATGCTGCCAGAAGAGACCTGCCACTTGGAATTTTCAGAATTCTGACTTTGGGTCCCGAATAGCCCAGTTAGTTTTTCCAGATTCTTGCCCTAAACCCTTATGAGCGGAGGGAGAGACCACTGCTGGGCAGGGGCCTGGGCTGGGCTCAGGAATGCCAAGCTCTGGTTCAGACTCTGCCCGACCTACCTACATGGCTTTAAGCAAATTCTGCATCTCTCTGGGCCTCACTCAGCATTCTCAACTGGAAAATGGAGAAAATCATTGCTCCCACGTGGTTTCACTGTGTGGGTTAAATGAGATAATGCACTTGACACTCTTAGAACACAGCAAAAGCTTGGTATATGATAACTGTTATCATTATCAATAAGCCCCACCCTGGTCTATTAAAACTGAAACTGTATAAAATTCATGACTCAGGAGTCTGTGCTAGAGAAATCTCGGCATGTGTACCAGGAGATGTGCACGTAGACAGTCACCGCAGCACTGCTGATAAGGGGAAAAGGGAAAACATTCTATGTGTTTATTGGTAAGGAAGAGGACAAATAAAATGGAGTATATTCATAAGATGGAATACAGCCACTTAAATGGATTGAACCAGAACTATATATATCAACAGTGATAGCTTTCAAAAACATTTTTGGAGAGAAAAAAGCAAATTTCAGAGTGACACATCCAATACGAATCCATTTACATTTAAAAAAATACAAAACAATGCTACTTATTTTCTGTGGGTACATATAATGTATGCTAAAGTATAAAAATGGTATGCAGCGATACATATGAAACTCATTACAGGAGTTAGTTTGCAGGAAGTGGGAAGGAGACCAGATTGGAGGTGCTGGGGAAGGGACTTGAGCGCCATCCACGGTGTCCCGGTTTCTAAGGGAATAAATTCATGTATTTCTTATAAAATTAAAATTAATTTTCAAAAGAAATGAGCAACTTAAAAAAATTCCTGACCCGCCTATTTCACTCGATTGTTTGGAGGATCAAATTACATGTGCATACAGAATGCGTAGTTTATTTTCTAGTTGACAGAGCATTTTTTAACCAAAACCTTACTCTGTTCTCTCAATGAGATTTTGAGGATGGATCATAATTTCTGTCCTATTGAGGAGGAAACTGGGGTGCAGAGAGGTGAAATGATTTCTCCAGGTAACCCACATGTCATGGGGACCAGCTGGGGCTGTCTGTTTCCATAGCCTGGGCCTCTCTTTCTACTGCTTCAGGCTTGGGCATGAAAAATGTCTCTTGAACTGTCTAGGGGCCAGTGTTGTCAGTG
>NW_007726817.1:49012-50800 GCF_000696425.1 Galeopterus variegatus | reverse complement strand
TGCTTCAGGCTTGGGCATGAAAAATGTCTCTTGAACTGTCTAGGGGCCAGTGTTGTCAGTGGATAGTGACGGTGGGGGCACCGTCCTCTGAACTCCTTCTCAGGGGGACCTGCAGTCTCCAGGCAGGAGTTCTGCAGCTGGCCCCAAAGACCTCAGCCATATGGCCCAAGGACTGTCCTCTCTCCTGAGACTTCCGCCCACTATTTTCTAGGAGGCAGCATGGTGCTAAGGATAGACTTTGGATATTAAACTCAGAAATCTGGATTTGGATCCCAGCTCTGTCACTTATCAGCTGATGACCTAATAACTCCTAGTTTGCAGGCTGCTGTGGGCGAAGTGTACACAGAATATGCTCAATGAGTATTGGTTCCTGCTCTCCTTTCCTCTTGTAACAGCTTTCCCAACTCTAAGCAGGTGCCTGGATAGCCCTTGGCTGTGTCTGACTCACTTCTGAACCCTGCACCAGTCACTGTGATGACATAAAGTAGGTGCTCAGGGAAGTCTGTGACTTGGCTTCTGGAAATTTGTGTGGTTAAATTATCAATGACAACAGGAAAAGTCACCACAATCTAACTGGGTGGCAGATCCCCTCACAAGCAAGGGTCCTTCCAATCCCAACTGATTGCTGGGGTCAGATCACTGGGGCCATCTTGAACTTTACCCTGAGGGCAGCAGGGGGTCATTGAAGGTTTAATCAATCAAGGGAGTGACATGGTTTGATAGGTTTTAGAAAAAACATGCTGTGTGGAGTGTGGCTTCGGAAGGGGCATTCCTGGAGACAGGGCGACCTGTGAGGAGGCTGTGGAGAACAATTCAGGTGACAGATGGAGCTCGGAGATCCCTTCTTATCCTGTGAGGTACCTGAGGGACTGGAGGAGGCCAGGGAAGGGCGGGGTAACTGGACTGGATTTTGAAAGATGCTAGAATTTTATAGGAGATTGAGAGAAACACGTGATGTATGTGAGAATGTGTTTTGTAAACTAAAAAAGTTGCATACGCCTACCCTCATACTCTTTTGTCCCTGTCACAGCCTTTCTTGGGCATACAGCATAGTGCGCCTTTGTATTCAGGGAGCATTGACTCAGTTCTCAAGTAAATTCCCAGCTCACCTGAATCACTCGGCAGATACAAGTTTTTATGTCAACTCACAAACTGACCCATGTAAACCCTCCAATAACACAGAGCACATGATTTCAAGTCAGGTAGCCAGCAAGGGGGAATGGTCAGCTTTTCTTTTTCTTGTTTGTCACAGACACATCTGTCGACCTCCAGCTGGCACTAAGGATAATATCATACACACCCCAAAATCCAGATTCAAGGGAGAACAGGACGGGCAGGTAGACTATAGACAGGGTGAGAGAGGAAGGTTATAGTTTATCATAAAAATAGCAGCTACCATTTCTTAATGCTTACTATGTGCTGGGTACATGCAATCTTACACAAGTCTCTGGCGGGTGTGCTGTTATTACATATTCCTTTTACAGATGAGGGAATACAGACCTAGGGAATTAAAGTGTCTTCCCCAAATCCACATAGCTGGTAAGTGGCAGAGCTGGGGTTTAGGACCTTGTCTAGCTGTAAGGTCCACATGACAGCTTCCTGCTATCACTAGACTTAATGAATACCAATACCTTCCTTCTTGTCCCCAAAGACATTGATACTGATGAGTTTAATGATGTTGCTTTATTTAGTCATTTTAAAAATAATTATTGAGTGACTACTCTATGCTTGGCAAAGAGGAAGGAGAATGGCATTGGGACAACACAGACAAAGGTCAAGAGACAGGAT
>NW_007726817.1:46617-48093 GCF_000696425.1 Galeopterus variegatus | reverse complement strand
GTCAGCTTGCTCCCTAGTCACAAGCCTTCCTGCTTCTCAGAGCTTTGCTTAGGAAGGAGGCCCTCTCAATGCTGGCAAAAGGAGTGGGGGTGGCTTGCCAGCAGTAGGGGAGCTGGGAGTCCAGAGACCTGGGTTCTTGTTCCTGGGCTTCCACAGACTCTGTGCATGCTCTTGTGCAAGGCTTTGCCCCTTTCTGGGTCCTCCTCCACCATATGAGCTTCTCTATTGTCTTCCTTTACTTTCCACGGCACGGCATGTTTCATTTTACAGAATGCAATACAGCAGGTGGTCCCCACTTTATCCAGCTAGGGCAGGAGATGTAACTGTCTCCGTTTTACAGAGGAGAAAACTGAGGCTCAGAGAGATGCCTGGATGTGCCTCTGGTCACACAACTGGTATGAGCTTGAGTTGGGGTTGGAGTCCACACCGTCAGACTCCAAGTGACCTGCGAGTGCGACTCTGGAGTCTGGATAGAGTGGACAGGGCATGAGCTCTAGAATCAGACAGACTTAGGTTCTAGTTCCAGCTCTGACCTCACTATCTGTGTGACCTGGGGCACAGTCCCTAAGCCCCAGGTCCTCCACTTTCTCATCTGTACACTGTGCTAATGACAATAGCTACCCCTGGGGCTATTGTGAGGATTAAGAGGGGGTAGAGTCATTGTGCAGTGCCTGCCCTCATGGAAACTAGACATTGCTATAATTATAGCTCCAAAAAATTACCCTCACTTTACAGATGAGGAAATTGAGACCCAGAGAAATAAAGGGGCTTTCCCACAGTCATTCAGTGATTCAGTGATTCAGTGGCAGGGAATCCAGGTCTCTAGGTACTTGTCTGACCACATGTTGCTGGCTCATGCCCACACCTCGCCAGGTTCCCACNATAAACAGTGGGCGGGGATGGGGGTAGGGTAGGAGTGTATCGGAGAGCAGGAAGGAGTCTCGCGTCCTTATTTATTACCTCTGGGCTCTCAAATGCATGAGTACGAAGCAGAAGTGACAAAATAAAAAGGGAAAGGAAAAAATGCTAGCTACAGCCAGAATAAAATCAGGGCAAATAGAATAAAACCTGACAGCCAAGTATAAATAAATATTCGTAAAAGAGTTAAAGGACAGATTAAAATAAAAACACCAAATGCAATTCTTACCCCTTGACAAATGCAGTGCGAATTGGGTTCTTTTAATCAAATGTTTGGCAGGTGTATGAATTATTTATAATTCAATATCGGGTGGTTAAATGGAAAATGGAAGATGTTCCTGTAGTCTTCGCAGAGCTTATCCATCTCCCCCAGTGAGTTCTCCAAGGGAGAGAGTGGGGGAGGGACGCATGAGTGGGTGATTTCCCTTCCCCCACAACAGGTGCAGGGCTGGATGCTGGAGCCACTAATCCCTGCCTAGGTCTGGGTGTCACCATTTGTCAGCTTGCTCCCTAGTCACAAGCCTTCCTGCTTCTCAGAGCTTTGCTTAGGAAGGAGGC
>NW_007726817.1:44474-45546 GCF_000696425.1 Galeopterus variegatus | reverse complement strand
CTCTAGGTACTTGTCTGACCACATGTTGCTGGCTCATGCCCACACCTCGCCAGGTTCCCACACACCTCTGATTCTGAACTGGATCCCCCCACCCCCAACAGAGACCCAAGGAGCATCTTCACACTGAGTCATGGGACATTCTACTTTTGTCTGCTGCCCTCCCCCATTTCTCTCTCTCTGCCTCTCTTACACATACATTCACACACATGCACCCGCACCCGCACCCTGTTAGCCAAAGCAGGCCTGGAGGATCCCACCACAGTCAAATGTTGATTGACTTCCCTGAGCAGCAGATGAATGAGTCCTTGCAGCTAACAAACGGCTGTCGGAAAGGTGGGAGAATGAAGGTAATTAGTCCCCCTAATGCCGATTTCAGACTAATCTTTCACACTTAAGGAAATTGTTCCAATGATTTTCTTATTTTCAAGGGAGCTCGTTAAGTAAGAATTAGAAAAATAGATATGGTAGGAGATAAGAAAATGGATTTCAAAATGACAAGCTGCCTAAACACACCGAGAGGGGGCTGGCTGGGCCAGGATGGACTGACAGATCCAGGTTCTCCTGGGGTTGGTGACAGTCAAGTGTTCTTGGGACCCTGGGAAGGAAGGAGGCCCCTGGGGGCAAGGGTCCAGGACCCACAGCCTCAGCCTGAGGCTGCATAGTGGGTGCTCAAGGAACACTGATGAACTTGATGTATTTATTACCTGACTGTCTCCCTCAGCCTCCCTGCTCCTAAGCCCTGGCCAGACCAAGTAGCTCATTAAACAACTTCCCTCAACATCTGGAAAGAGTGAAGTCTTTGCTGGGATCTAGGGCCCACGGCAGGGAATTCAGACCTCAGCACCTTCTGGATCCTCTGGGGGAAGCCAATGAACATTTATCGAATGCCTGCTATATGCAAGTTGCTGTGCTGGTGCTTTACCTCCATGTCACCCACCAGCCGCTCGGGGTAGACGTGCATGAGGCCATTTAAGGAGGTGGAGGTAGAGACTCAGAGGCAGGGCCTATGTTCAGCCAGCCCTACTGACTCTATTCTGACTGGTCAATGCCTGTGCTGGACCAGTTATTACAT
>NW_007726817.1:42451-43210 GCF_000696425.1 Galeopterus variegatus | reverse complement strand
ACCAGTGCTTATTCCTGCCTCCCCAGCTTTGCTTGGGCTGTACCACCCACCTGACCACTGTACCCAGTCCTGATTGCTCCCCGTCTTCATCCCTAACTTCATCCCCAGCTTCAGAGTTCTCCTTCACCTTTGAACCTGAGAGGGGCCTGGTGGTCCCCATTTTTAGCTGCAGTGCATTCTGGGAAGCTTACCTTTGCATGTCCGTTGACCAACCTGCCTGTGGACCCAGGTCAGAATCATTAGCAGAACTGCCTGGTGATTAGCTCCGGCAAAGGAGAACTGCTCTCTAACAGGCCAAGCAGAAAAATGTGACTTTGTGAAAATGTCAATATGACATTTTCTCCTCGGGTCACAAGCCACGTCATGCATTTCACTCTTGTCTCCCCCATACTCCCAACCATAATGTAAACTTAGGCTGTGCAGAATTTGTGCCATATTTGGAGAAAGCCCCTAGTGCAGTGATTCTCAACTGGGGATGATTTTGCCACCCTTGGGACATTTGCAATGTCTGGAGACATTTTACTTGTCACAACTGGGGGGCTGCTACTGGCATCTAGTAGGTGGAGGCCAGGGATGTTGCTAAACATCTCAAAATGTACAGGACAGCCCCTCACAAAAATGAATTATCCAACCAAAGATGGGTTGAGAAACCCTGCCCTAGAGTCATCTGATCCAATGTCCCCTTTAAATAACTTACCTTAGAACTGCAGATAGGATCCAGGTCTCCTGACCGTGTCTACCACTGGGATTAAACGATGG
>NW_007726817.1:41853-42441 GCF_000696425.1 Galeopterus variegatus | reverse complement strand
TTAGAACTGCAGATAGGATCCAGGTCTCCTGACCGTGTCTACCACTGGGATTAAACGATGGAAAGGGCACTGGGGCTCTGAGCCAAAGATTCAGGGGTCTGACACTTCTCGTTTTCAATCTTACAAACATATTGTGTTCCTGCTATGTGCCAGGCATTGTGCAGGGTGGATAACATAAACACAATTTCTGCCCATTTGGGACTCACAATGTAGTGAACTTTGAGCTGAGTGACATTAGGCATATATCTCTTCCTCCCCTGAGCCTCAGTTTCCTCATCTCTAAAATGGGCACAACCCTTTGTCTCTCCCAGTGTTATTGTGAGGCCTTCAGTAATTTAAATGTCAAATACAATTGTAGGTCCTCAATAAACATTTAAGTAGATTGAATGCTTCTCCTTCCTGGAGAGGGCTGGGCAAGTGGCAGGGACAGTTTTTCCATTAGGAAAAGAGAAGAGGAGAAAACTAAGACATTATTGAGCATCTACCATATGCTTCTCATGAGATCCTCCTATCAACCCTGACATGCAGGTGTTCTTTCACCCAAAGCACTCATGAGGAAACTGAGGCACAGAGAGGGAAAGATACGTG
>NW_007726817.1:18321-41067 GCF_000696425.1 Galeopterus variegatus | reverse complement strand
GGTGTTCTTTCACCCAAAGCACTCATGAGGAAACTGAGGCACAGAGAGGGAAAGATACGTGCTCAATCTGAATTTGAACCCAGCTCCCCTGGCTCTTTTAGCTCTCCCCTTTTTGACATCTTTGGGCCTTTTAAAATGGTGCTGGGTGGAGAATCGAGGTTTGAGCCTGACTTGGCCTGGCCTTCAAGCCTTATTCCCCAGCATCTCCCTGGGTCTTGGTCTCACCCCATTAGCGCTGCTTTAAAAAGTGCGAGCCAACCAGGGCGCGTTATTGCCCACATAAATCAGGCGGCTCCAAGTACGGAACACCTTTAAACAAACAGCTGATGGGAGTGAAGTTCCAGGATCATTATTAATAGCTTTTCATTTCGGTGGCCGCTGTGCTGTGACATGCCTTCCCAGCAGAAGCCCCGCGCAGCCAGTCCCCGATCAGCTGATTCCCCGAGTCCGCCAGTCAGAATGAATGACTGTACCTTTGTGTTAATTGTGGAGCCCAAGCCACATGCAGAATGCTAATAGGGCCAAGTGGGAGGGGGCGGGTGCCAGTCTTGCCTGGTTGCTGGGCAGGGAAGGACCCCACCTCTCGTCCTCCTCCACAGCAGCCAGCAACTGGATCTTTCCAACATATGTATTTGAGCTCCGCCCTCCTCTGCCCAAGAAAGCCCCATGGACCCCATGGCCCCAAGCCAAAGTACCGACTCATGTGTCTGCCGTTCAGGGACCTTTGTGTCTCATCCTATCTACCGTTCCAGCCTCCTTGCTAGCATTCCCACATCATGAGCCCTGCACTGCTCAAACTCCTATTCATTTATTCATTCATTCAATCAATCATTCATTCATTCAACAAACATTTACTAAGCCCTCTGAGGGATACAGGGGCTGAAACTGAGTAGGATGGAATGGTCTCTCATCTCGCAGAGTTTAGCATCAAGCAGAAAAGACAGATGCTTGTGGGCTCTGGAGCCAAGCTGCCTGGGTCCACATCCCAGCTTAGCTCTTCACTATCTGTGTGATCTTGCAAAAATAACCTCTTCTGGACCTCAGTTTCCTCCTCTGTAGAATGAGCATAATAATAGTAGCTGCCTTTCAGGGTTGTGTGCGTAATTAGATAGCTAAAAATGTATGTAAAACACATACTATATTTGCTATCATTTACTGTTGAGCATGAAGTACTCAATAGCTGTTAGCTATTATTATCATTATTAACTCATGACTTCATTAAAATGTATGATAATGACTATAAAAGAAAGGTACAAGGAGGAAGAAGAGCATCAAATGGGGGGTGGGGAGGTGGGCCAGTCTGGGGTTCATGGGAAGGTTCCTGGAGGAAGTGATATTTTCTCAGACTGGAGGGTGGGGGTGGGGAGGGAGAGCACAGTCACATGGAGGGAACAGCACGGGTAAAGGCCCTGAGGCTGGATGGATTCTGCCAAGCAGAGAAACCTGAAAGGCAGCAGGGAGGCTGGCACATCAGCAGTGATGGGAAGAAGGCTGGGGTGAGATGGAGGAGCAGGAGGGGAGCCACACCACGCAGGATCTCGTGGGCCTTATTATATTTTAAATTTTACCCTAAGAGCAATGGGAAGCCATTGAAAGCATCCGAAGCAGAGGATTGGCATGAACTGTATACTGCTTTTAAACTCGCCCAGGCCACTATGTGTGTGAAGCAGACTGGCCCCCATTCCTCACCTGCTGGGGTCCTCATGGGGTGACTGAGAAGGAAGTGGGGAGCTGGGAGAGGAGGCTGTTGTCCAGGCAAATGATAATGGTGGCCTGGACAAGGTGGGGGCAGTGAGAGTGGACAGGAATGGACTGTTTCTAGAGACCTACAGAAGGAAGAATCCTCAGGATGCAGTAGGAATGCTCTGCAGAGGCCAGGAAGGGGGAGTTGTTGGGGAGGACTCCAAGGTGGCTCCATTTGCTGATCTGGGGAACAGAGGGCAAGTAGTAAGTTTGGAGGGTTGGGGGCCACGAGCTCAGTTTGCCATGCCCTGATGGTTGCAGGGCTCTGAACCTTTGCATGTGCTGTTCCAGAAAAAATGCTCTTCCCAATCTTGTCTGAGGGGGGATTTTTTATTAATCACTCAAAGTCAGGCTGCAATGTCCCCTCCAATATGTGAAGCCCTCCCTGGCTACCCCAGATTTGGTCTCTCGCTTCTCTGTATCCATGCCCCTCCCAGCACCCTGTGTCTCATAGACCTCTTGGCTCCTTTGCAGTTTCCTTTGCTGTTTCCACCTCCTCTCCCTCCAAATGTTGAACATCCCCAGAGCTTAGTCCTTGGGCCACTCCTCTTTTCTGTGTGCATCCACCCCTTAGGTGACTGCATGCAATCCCACGCTTGAAACACCATGGATTCGTGGTGACACCCAAACTGTGTCAGATCTCAGATCTCTCCCCAAAAGCCCAGCTCATATAGTCACTTGCCTGTTCAATGTGGACATCTAAAATACGCTTCAAACTTATCATGTCCAAAACCAAACTCCTGAGTTCTACCTCTAACCCACACAAATTATAACAAAATAAAATAAAAATTTAAACTATTTCTCATCCAGCTTCCCCCATTTCAGTAACTGCAAACTCCATTATTCCAGCTGCTTCCATCAAAAGCCGTAGAGTAGGTCTTGAGTTCACTCTTTATCTCACTCCCCACATCCAATCCATCAGCAAATCCTGCCAGCTCTGCCTTAAAACAGATCCACAAGCTGACCAATCTCACCACCTTCATTGCTAACAGCCTGGTCCAAGCCAGCAGCGTCTCTCACCTGGATTATTGCAACAGCCTACTAACTGGTCTCCCCGCGTCTGCCCTGGCCCCTTGAAGACTGTTCACAGTTATGGTGTTAAAACATAAATCAGATCATAACACTCCTTCTCTCAAAATTCCTTTAGCTTCTCATCTTACTCAGGGTAAAACGGCTCATAAGGCCCAATACGATTTGGCCTCTTGTTACTTCTCTGACCTTTTCCTGCCTCCCTCCCTCCTATTCCAGCCACGCTGGTCTTCTGGCTGTTCTCTGAATAGACCAGGTACAATCCCACCTCAGGGCTTTTGCACTTGCTGGTCCTCTTGCCTGGACCACACTGGCCCCTGATGTCTGGCTTGCTCTCTCCCTCCCTTCAGGGGTCTGCTCAAATGTTTGGCCCCATGAGGCTTTCCCTGACAGTCTGAGATAGAACAGCTCCCCAATTCTCCAGGCCATCCCTATCCCCTCGCCCTACTTTCTCCCCCCAGACCCCCCAATAGAACTTGTCACTATCTGATATTATTATAAAGGTACTGCCTCTTTACTGTATAATGTAAGTTCTATGAGGAATTTTCTTTTTTGCTTAATACAGTATCCCCAGCATTTAGCACAGTGCTTGGCATATCATAGGTGCTCAGTGGATATTTCTTGAATGACTCTGGAATTGTTTTTAACTATCTGTCTACTTGCCCGTCACCCCCAGTAGATGGTGGGCTGCAACTAGTTCTAATTCTCTACTGTTCTGGCGTCCAGCACAGAGTGGGTGCTCATCAAATGTTGGAGTAAACAAATGAAAAGAATTTCCAGATGGATTTCCTGGGGGGTGGGGTGGGAGGCAGGGGTTATGGATAGACAGAGTTGCCTCCTGGAGTCCTTTCTGCCTCTTCCCAATGCCCCGGGGTTACCTTGGAGGGAAGGAAGCTGGGAACTGAGCCAACAAATCTCAGAGGCCAGAAGGGTTAGGGATTGGCATTTAGGAGTTGGTGCTGAAAGGATCTGAAGTGTAGGTTTCCTACTGGGCTTCATGTTTGGGGCTAACCTTTGGATTTAGAATTCTGTGTGAGGTTAAGGAACCTGATGTTTTGGAACAAGTCAAGGTTTGAATTAAGGTTCAAGGTTTGGGGAACAGGTTGAAGTTTTGGATTTAAAGCTAAGATTTGGGGTTTCTGGTTAGGGCTGAGAGTTTGGAAGTTGGGCCTGATGCTTGTGGTCAATTGGTTTTGATGACGGGTCAAGGAATTGAAACTTTGGTGGGAAAATGGGATAAAGTTAAGGGTGGCATCAGGGCTTGACTTGAACACATTCATTTGGCTTTAAACGCTTCTCTCCCAGGGTACTGTAAGACAGAAGTTCATATTTTAAAGCAAAGTTCTAGAACAGTAGTTTTCCACCAAAGGCAATTTTGGCCCCCAGGGGACACTTGGCAATGTCTGGACACATTTCTGATTATTGCAACTAGGGGAGGGGTGCTATTGGCACCTAGTGGGTAGAGGCCAGGGATGCCACTAAACATCCTACAATGCACAGGACAGTCCCCCGCGACAAAGAATTACCCAGTTACACTTGGCAATGTCTGGACACATTTCTGATTATTGCAACTAGGGGAGGGGTGCTATTGGCATCTAGTGGGTAGAGGCCAGGGATGCCACTAAACATCCTACAATGCACAGGACAGTCCCCCGCGACAAAGAATTACCCAGTCCCAAATGTCAATAGAGCTTAGGTTGGGAAACCCTGTGCTAGAGAATTTATCCATTCTCTGAAGGGTTAGCCAAGGGTTAATCCAAGTGGGCCAGGGGTCAGGGTATGAATGTTTGGAGACTGAGGGCAAGTACCCGCTTGTCCCTTTCCCCACAGATTCAACTTCCCACAGCTATTTCTGACTCTGGCAGACGCAAGGTGCAAGAAGGAGGCTGAGAGTGGAGATGGGAAGGGAGAAGGAGGAGAGGGCCAGCCCCATGAGTCAGGGGACTCATGAAGCTACAGACAAGCAGGGTGGGAGCTGGTGAGAGACAGACACCAACAGCCAAGGCAGGTTCACAAGGGCCTGAGCAGGACCATGGGAGGCCTGTGATGGTGGGAGGTGTGCAAATAGTCAGAGAGCTATAGAGGATGGCCTCTGGAGAGGCCAGAGTCTGAGGCCCCCCTGCAGCTTGTACAAGTGCCTTGCTCAAGACAGAATTCAAATAATACTAATCATAGTAGCTGACGCTTGCGTAGCACTTACTCTGTGCCACTCTAAGTACTTTACATCTGTTAACCCATTTTTAATCTTCGCATCAAGCCTATGTGGTGGGCACTATTGTAACCCCATTTTACAGACAGGCAATTGAGGCCCAGAGAGGTTAATTAAGTAAGTTGCCTAAGATCCTGGAGCTCTGAGTGGTGGAGCTGGCTCCAGAGTTTGCACTCGGAGCTGGGTCAGGGCTTCCCTTTGTGGTAAAGGGGCTCAGGGTGGGGGTCACCTGACCTTCTGTGCTGTTTGTCACCCTCTGGTATCTGTGTACATGATCTCATCACATCTTCCCCACAGTCCCCAGAGGTCCCTGCTATTACTACTGCCCCGGTTCCACTGATGAAGCAACCAAGGCACAGAGAGGTTAAGTGCCTCTCAACACAGTCAAGTCTGCTGGACATTGGGGACGCTTCTGCTTCTCTGTGTCACAGTATGGGGGGGCACCTCTGCACAGGCCCCAGCACTCACTCTTGGCACAAGCAACATTTTGGCTGGACAATTCTTTGCTTTGGGGGGTGTCCTGTGCACTGTAGGATGCTTAGCAGCATCCCTGGGCTCTAACCCACTAGCTGCCAGTAGCACTCCCTACCTCCAGTGTGAAAGCAAAAATCGTGTCCAGACATTGCCAGATGTTCCCTGGGGACCAAAATCACTCCTAATCCCTATGAACACAACTGCCCCAAGAGTAGGGGAGGAGGATCCTTCCATGATACACATGATCATGGAAACTAAGGCCCAGAGAGGGTGGTGTCTTGCCCAAGGTCACTCAGAGAGTCAGTGGCAGGACTCAGGTCCACTCCAGCCAAGAGAAAGGCCTTGCTGCAAGCTTTCCTGCTGGAGTCATGCTCCCCCAGGGTGAGTGCTGAGTGCCAACCATTCGACGGGAGCTGGCTAGGCTGCCTGTCCTAGCACACATACAGGCCCCACCAGTGAAGCCTGTCCTTGCCCAAGCCCTCTGCTCTCCAGCTGAGCTAAGGTGGGACTCACCCACCTCCCAGCTGCGGTGCTGTGAAAACAGTTCAGGCTTTGATATCAGACAGACCAGATTTTAAATCCCAGCTCTGCTATGCCCTTATGTGGGACCCTAGGCACAGCACTGAGCATCTCTCACCCTTTGTTTCCCCATCTGGAAAGTGAGCAGCTTGGACTAGAGCATCTCAAAGACCAAACTGACTCTGATGTTCTGATTTTCTGACAAAGTAAGGTATCTTGTGTTTTAGTCCTAGCTGTGCCCCCAACTCAAGGTGGCACTTTGGGCAAATCACTGCCCGTGTCCAGAACCCAGTCTCCTCAATCCATCATTCACCTTCAGGCAGCCAACACTTTAGTCCCATGGGACTTCTCACTGTTCTCTAAACCCTGAGTCCATCCCCGCCTTTGTTTATGCTGTCTCTATGAAATCTTTTCTTCCCATTATCCACCAGCAGAACTCCTCTATTCATCATTTAAGACAGAACCCAAGCCATTTGCTCCAGTAGGTCTTTCTTGTTCCTGCAGGTGGAGTCACTCCCTCCTGTGTTCTCTTGGTACCTCACACCCTCTAGAAGAGCACTGGCCACTGGAGTGTGTGTATGTGTGTGTTTGTGTGTGTGCATATGTCTTCCCAACTAGATTAAAAGAGTTCTTAAAGACAGAGATGGGGTCTCCCTAATCCTAATATCTTGGTGGCCCACACAGTGGCTGGCACCGAGTAGGTGCTCAATAAATGTTGAGTAAGAATAAATGAATAGGGGGAGTGGAAGATTGCCAAGACCCTCCCTCAGTGGTTGCAACCCTTGAGACTCCAGAGAAGGAGGATAATTCTTGCTGTCACTTTTCAGAGGACTGCCCCCACCCCCAATCCCAGCAAATGCCTGCCGCCCCAGCCATCACACATTCTGTGGACTCAGAGAGTACCTTGGACAGCGACCAGACACTTTTTTAAAATATGCTTTCATCCTCCGCGAAGCTGCCACTACAGGGAGCTGTCTGTGCAGACCTGCATTCCCGTGTGTGCATGCAGACATGTACTTGTAAAGAGGGTTTGATTCTTCCATTTTCAATCCATCCCAGGCCCTTCTGAGGACCAGACAGGGACCTATGTCCTTCACATTTATGCTTCTGAATTTGCAGCCTCTGACCCAAGCCCGAGGAGGATGGGGGTGATGGTGGGGTGAGTGCATCACTTTGGAATTCCCTCCCTCTCATAGCTCCTGGAGGAGTCCCTCCTTCTCTTCCTTAGAGCCACATGTCCCCAAATTGCCCTCAGGCTCTTTTCCAGGAAGTCCTCTGACTAAAGAAACCAGGTTCTCATTTTGGGGAGATGGAGAGGAGAGAGATGGTCTCTGCTCTTCAAGATCCATTCACTCAACAAGTATTTTCTGGGAAGTTATAAAAACACTTGTATTATGCTTAGCTTCTCAGGGCCTCAGTTTATTCACCTGTGAAATGGGGATAGGGATAGCTAGAGATGCAGACAAGATCAATCCTTAGAAGGGGTCACCTCTATGGCTTTATATCGACCCTCAATGCAACATGTCAACTCCAACTTTCACCAAAAAACAGGACTGCATGTCTAGCTCAGCCATTTTCTTCCTGTATGACCCTGCTTAAGTCCCTTCCTTCCTTTGGGCCTCTGGTTGCAAAAGAGGGGGGTTTCTGGTCTCTAAATTCTGGTTCAGCCCTGGGGTCCTGGCTTCTAGGATTCTCTAATGATGCTGGGAGGCCATGCTACCTCCTGAGCCTCAGAGAGGAGATGAGGAGGAACCAGAGGGTGTGGAGAAAGGAGAATCTGTCCTAGCCCGGGTGTGAGAGACGAGTTAACAGCTCAATTGTTATTTCAATTACACGGATTATTTGAAAACAATGTTATGAGTTTCATCACTGACAACCCCAGGAAATGGCTGCTATGGCAACCACAGAAAAGAATGGCCCTGACCAGCCAATCAGAAGTTCCAACTGTGGCCCCAGTTTGTACAAACTCTCTCTCTTCCACTGGGCACCTCCCATCCTCTGCTTGGGGAGGAGGCTTGGGAAGAAGAGGAAAAGAAAGGAACAAGTGGAAGGACCACTGTGTCGAAGGGAAGATGACAAACAAGGAAACTGAGGCCCAAGGAGAAGAGGAACTCCTGGAACTCACTGTTCATCCCAGATTCCTCAAGGGCAAGGACATGTCTGGGCCACTGTATCCTCCTGGTGCCCAACACAGACCTGGCACACAGCAGACAGTAACAAGACTGGTTCCAGACCCAGCTGTAGTTGAGGAGGGGGTTTCCGGGACACACCCACTGCTCCCTGCTCACTGTCCGGTAGGAGGGAATTCTCTGAGACCCCCTCCACCAAGGGACACAGCAACTGGCCTCATTTTTCACTTCTAGGAAGAGAGGAGGCATGCCTGTAGCCTCCACTGGGCCAGAGAAAGTCCTGCTCACTGTCCGGTAGGAGGGAATTCTCTGAGACCCCCTCCACCAAGGGACACAGCAACAGGCCTCATTTTTCACTTCTAGGAAGAGGGGAGGCATGCCTGTAGCCTCCACTGGGCCAGAGAAAGCGCAGGTGTGACCTGCGAGTCTTCGGAGGTGTCTCTGAGAGCCCTGGATCTCTTTCCCTGCTGCTCTCTGCAGAGGCTGCCTCTGCCTGCAATGTCCCTGTGCCCAACCTTCTCTAAATGAGGCACTCCAGTGGTCTCCAGAAAAAGCTTTTTTACTTTGAGAACATTCCGTGCTCTCCTTATTCAGAAAGAGACCTATTTGATGGGATGCTGGCTGGACTCTGCAGGTCTGCAAAAGCCTACTTCTGAAAGCCCATCCATTTCCTACCCTACTTGAGCTCCCCTGCCATCCACTCCTGTGACCCTGAATCCCTCATCAATTTCATTTAACAAGGTGCCATTCGCTGTTCTAAGCACTTTACAAATATGAGCTCATTTAATCCACACCACAACACTGTGAAGCAGGTGCCATGATTATCATCCCCATTTTGCAGATTGGGAAACTGAGGTGGTTAAGCAACTTGTACGAGGTCAGACAACTTGGGAGGAATAGCTAAGGACTAGAACCTAGGCAGTCCATCACCAGGATCCAAGCTCTTGGCTGCTATCCTAGCTCCTCCTGACATGAGACACCTGGCTGGAGACTTGCCTCAAGGTCAAAAGACTCGTGAAGTTCAACTTTTATTGCCTCATCTTCTTAAATCAAGAGCCTCCTGAGTGCTTGCCCTGAAGCTCACTTGCCCTCTTTTTGTGTCTTCTCAGTAGGCAATGGTGGACAGACATGTATAGACAGGCAGCTGGGGATGTTGCTGATATGTAGATATTTGTAGATAGATGCTGGCCCTCACAGCCCAAAGTTCTGATGGCTGCAAGGCAGGGAGGGGCATCTTCATTAACTTGGTACCTACTGTGAGCAGGGCACTGTGTGCTCATTACCTTGTTCATTTCTAGTAACAAGTAACCAGGGAGGTCTTGCTCTCCGCATTTTACAGATAAGGAAACTGAGGCTCAGAAAGTCAGAGACTTGCCCAAGTTCACCCAGCCAGATGAGGATTAGTGCCCAGATCTGTCAGTCTTTGACTGCCATTAGTACAAGACGTGGTTCCTTTTCTCAAAGGACCAGAGAGACAAGGCAGGTAACATTGGTTTTTGAAGAGCTTAAAAGGAGTGCTCATGTTGAGTGGATGTAAGGCTCAACCCAGGTGAGCAAAGGTCTATAGGTGAGAATGGACCTTGGAGCAAAGGCTTAGCCCAAGCAGGTGTGTGTCAGGGATCATCAGGTGACCGTGTCAGGTATCATCAGGTGACCATGTCAGATGATGAGATGGGGCCTTGAATGCCAAGCAGATGGTTTGGAGCTGATGGGCGAGGCCACAGGGAGTCGTTGTTGGCTTAAGAGCCTCTTTCCCTCCCTCCCGAGGCGGCCTCCCTCTCGCACAGTGGAGCAATTTCCCAAAGCATTTTCTCTAATTTGTGATTGTTTTTCTAACCCAGAAGCAGCAAGTCTCCAGCTTCTCCCAGCCCACGAGCTCAGCTAAACTGAGCTGCCAAAGCTGCTGGTCTCCGCCCCGTCTGGCCCCCTTGGGGACCTATAAGTCTCTCTCTCCCTAAAGCCTCTCAGGGTACTAGGTAGGTTTCCAAGAGGGTCTTAAAGGCCCCAATCCAGGGGCTTCTTTCCAGCCTGAAGCTGACTGAGCTGTGCAGAGACCCAGGGATGGCTTTGGAGCTGAAGCTATCCAGCTGGCTCATTGTGCCTGAGGGACAGAGCCGGCTGGTGCTCTGGATGGAGGGTGGCTTGAGGGTTCTGTGAAGAGGCCAGGGGCTCCCTCCATGAGGTATCCCAGGGCTCCTGGAGGGGCAGAGTCTGAGCAAGGAGGCCCAGGGCTCTGGGAGGGCTCCATGAAGGAACAGGGGCTCGGAGAGGAGATGAGGGTTCAGTGAAGGTGGGGACAGAAATTCTGTGAGAGGACAGGGGCTCTGGAAGGGCAGGGCATGCCAGAAAGCAGCCAAGAGCTAAGTGAAGTGGCCAGGTGCCCAGGGAGGGTATAACGGCTCAGGAGAGGGCCTGGGGCACCAGGAGGGGTGGGGCTCTGTAGGGGGCTAGGGCTTTCCTAAAGGGGAGCAGGAACTCTGTCGGGCGTTCTGAGAGATGCAAGCTCTATGCTGTGAGGGGACAGGGATTTCACAAGGACATGGGGGCTTGGAGAAGAATGCTGGCTTGTAAAGGGATGGGGGCTGAGTGAGGAGACGAGGGAGGCCCTTCCTCTAAGGGTTGATTTGAGAGTTAAACACAGCCATCTCCTGCCCCGTTACCCAGGTGCCCTTCTCTGGCCTGGCCCATCCTAGCCACAGGCTTGTCTCCTTGGTCCACTCAGTCCCCTTCCCCTGAAGGTCCCCTCACCTTGGTCCTCTGCTCCTCCACTCACCCAACCCACCTTTCTGCAAGGCCAGGTCCTGAGTCCTCCTCCACTAACCCCTCTGTAAATGCCCCAGTTTGCACCCATTTCCTCTAAGTCAGTCCTGTAGATTTCAGTATCCCCCTACAGCCCAAACACATTACCAGGTAGGCACTTCAGACACTATAATGATCAAGAAGGTAGTCCTTCCTCACAGCTAACCTCAACCTCTCCAGCTGCAAGTGCAGCTGATTTCCTCTGCTCTGTCCTGGGAACAGAACACAGATGATCTGCAGGCCACCATCCCTCAGTACATCCTTCATAGCTTTGGAGACATAAAATCTCCTCTCAAATTTCTCTCTTCTAGGTAATATAATTCCAGTCCCTCCCACTGGCTTTTCTAATCACTGTCTTTATCATAAGTCATCTCCAAATGCTTGTGTCAAGACTTCACTGGAGCTTGGCACATAGTAGGCTTATAAGGAATGTATCTTGGATGGACCTATAAGCTGGTGGAAGTGTGGGTGAATTAGAGTGGGCAGATGGGCAGTGAGAAGATGAAAAGAAAAGAGGGGTACATGTGTGGGATGACCAGTTCATGGGTGGGTGGAGGTGGGGGGTGGACTATGTGCAAATGGATGTTTAAATGGAGGTTTGTGGGCAGGAGGAAGATGGATTGGATAAGTGGATGGATGCACAGCTTACTTAGATGCGGTGCTGGATGAATGAATAATCTCAGCTGGCATCTCGACTGTACCCCATATCTCCCAAGTATAGACTCCCCTAATTGGGTTAACAGACCCCAGTTCTCCCAGACACTCAGGCTTGAGACCTTGCCCTGTTTCTTTCCTCCCCTTCCCTGATCTCCCTCAACCAAGCAGCTCCGAGTCTGATTGATCCTATTTCCTTGGTGCCTTTTCCCTCTGGGCCCTGTTCTCCAGAACCTCATTCAAGCCCCCTCCACCCTGCCCCCAACCTGCAACTTCCCAACTTGTCCCCTGGACAATTTCACCTGCCCCTGTCCCCTGCTTCCTTTCTTTTTCCTTCAAGTTCAACCTAAAACACTAGCAGCAGCATGATCTTTCTATAGCTCGACCCCAGTCAGCAACCTTCAATAGCTCGCTATGGCCTACATTCCTCAGCCTGGTGTTCCACACTTCTGAGTTCAGCAGAATGGTCCTCTCTCTCATACCTTCACTTCATGGACTCTGTGCTGTGGTCAACTGGGCAACTAGCTGTAGCCCAGATACTCCCCAAGCCTCCTCCATTTGGTTCATGCTCTTCCTTTCCACTGGAAAGCCCTGCCTGTCACCTCCACTTGCAGCAATGCCATCTTGGCTTCGACACACAGCTCAAGTGCTGCCTCCCCATGAAAGCTTCCCTACTCCCCTCAGCCAGATGTAGTCAAATGAGCCACTTCATCAAGACACATTTATTGAGCACCTGCTATGTGACCAACTGGCCAATAGAGCCTTCTCTGATGGAGGGAAGGGTAGGATACAGGATGAGAAAGACACAATCTTTGCCTTCAAGGGGACACAGCCTGCTTGTGTAGGTGTGTGTGAGCATGCACACACACACAAACTTATAGAATTCAAGGGAAAAAATAAGGGCAAAGCAGTGTAGTGTCGATATCGTAGCGAATGCTCATAGGCGCTTACTATGGGCCCAGCACTGTTCTAAGTGCTTTACTTCTATTAACTCATCAAATCCTCTCAACAATCCTGTGAGGTAGGTACAGATGAGGAAACTGAGGCAGAGGTTGGGTGACTTATCTAAGGTCATTCAGCTAGTAAGTGGTGCAGCTGGGATGGGAACATGGCGGACTTGCTCCTGGGCCTGTGCTCCCATCGGTACTCAGTAGTGTGGCATCAGTAGCATCATGGAAGTGGGGTGGACAGAGAGAATGCATGACAAGGCTCATCCCAGCCTCCCAGTCCCTTCCCCTGCTGTGCCACACTATTCTTCTTCCTTGCAAGCCCGGGTTAGAGGCTCATTTGAAAAAATAGAAGTGAGGATAGACTCAACTAGGGCAAAGACTCAGTCTGCTCTGACACACTGTAGGATCCTAGATAAGTTCCCACATCTCCCCGGGCCTCAGTTTCCCAGCTATATAATAGGGTTGGACTCATCAATCCCTAAAGGCCCTTTCAATGAAAAAATGCATAACAATAAACACAGCTATTTGGATCATAGAAGACGTAAGCCTTGGGATCCTCTTGGCCTCAGGGCCTGGCTACATCTCCCAGGAACTCCCTGAATATACAGTGAGGCCACAGTCCTATGTCTGCTCACCTGGATCTGTCCAGCTTGTCACCCGCCCATCATCTTGTCTGCCTCCTGACCCAGATCCACCTGCCTCTGCTACCCGTCCATCAGCCTGCCTGGACCCATCCACCTTGTGTTCCTTGTCTGCATGGTGACTGTCACTCTCCCCATCACTCTGCCCATCACACACACACAGTCCACTCCCCCACCCCCAGACCCCTACTGTGCAAGCAACACAGTGACAACAAAGAAGATAGGGCATGGCCTTCTCATTTTCTCACTTACAGAGGAGTTCACTGTCATAACATCAGGACCTGCTTTCCAGGAGCCAGAACAGTCCTCTGCCATCCAGCATCCTCTCCTTTCCCCCAAGACCCCCAGCCCCCTCCTCACTAGGCCCAAGGGCTTCTATTTGAAAAATCTGGTCAAGGCCACATGCCTCCTGCCAAAAATGTTCAAGTGGTCCCTGAGGAAATCATCGGACAAGAGCGTGAAGATGTGTGTACAAGGATGTTCAGTGCAGAATTGTTTGTAATAGCAAAGGATTGGAAACAACCCAAATGTCCAACGGTGGGGGTGGTTAAATGAATTATGAGCCAGCCACACAATGGAGAACCATGCAGCTCTTAAAAAATGATGATGTAGATGTATATTTATCGAAATGGCAAGACATTCACAATATATTACAAGAATGAAAAAAAAGCAGGTTACAGAGGCATATGTATAAAGCAAGATGCCATTTTCATTTTTTAAAAATCTATATATGTCAGGAAGGATATGCACCAAAATGGTAGCCAAGTGATGGTGAGATTATGGCTAATTAGGAATGCTTTCATATATAAAAAGACACATATATATATACATAGATATAAATTTACGCACATATACATTCTCTCTGTCTTGAATACTTCCTACGAGCCCAGCGCCGCGCTAAGCCCTTTGTCAGTATTACCCCATTTACTCTTCTCTGCAATCCTATGAGGTAGGTTTTATTAAAACCATTTTCTAGATGAGGAGACAAAGGCTCACTCAGCTGGTAGGTGGCAGAAGCAGGACTTAAACTTGGCTCTTTGACTCTAGAGCCCGTGCTCTTAATCAGTACATTGTCATGTTTCTCATTTTGTTTATCTTTAATTCGCCTATTTTAAAAAAAATAATATATATTTACTTGGCCGATAAACAACAGAAGTTAACAAGACGGGTGGCAGAAGCAGGACTTAAACTTGGCTCTTTGACTCTAGAGCCCGTGCTCTTAATCAGTAGATTGTCATGTTTCTCATTTTGTTTATCTTTAATTCGCCTATTTTTAAAAAAATAATATATATTTACTTGGCCGATAAACAACAGAAGTTAACAAGACAATGAAAGAATGAGGCTGAGGAACTATACACAGCAGTGTGCTCTTGACCTCTGGGCTTCTTGGCAGATTTCTCCATCAGCCCATCCTTTCCTCCTCTACAAGCACCTACATATCAGGTTGGTCCAGCCCACTGGGGAGGGGCCAGGCAGCCCCAGTTAGGGTTGGGCCTTGGTATTGCAGGCTTTAATGCTATGTGGCCTGAGGCCCCTCCTCAAGCCCAAATTTAATTCAGTGAAGGTAGTGAGTGCTGGCTTGGTGCCATATGCCTTGCTAGACACTGGAGAAACCAAAATGTAAGAGTCCAGCTCCTGACTTCAAGATCTCATCCAGGGCTGGGTTCTTCAGCCTCTGCACTATCAACATTTTAGGCTGCATAACTCTTTGTAGTCGGCTGGGAGACCGTCCTGTGCACTGTAGGATGTTTAGCAGTATCCCTGGCCCCTACCCAATAGATGCTGGTAGCAGCCTCCTACCCAGCTGTGATGGCCAAAAATGTCTCCAAATATTGCCATGTCTCCTGGGGGGCAAAATTGCCCCCCAGTTGAGAAATGCTGATCTAATCTATCGTGGATGACACAAGGCAGGCAGTGAAAAAAAAAAAAAATCTAAACTAACTGCTACGGAGATTCACTATAGATGGAAGTCACGTGTGCCTGGGGGTGTCAGAGAAGGCTTCTTGAAATGCTCCTGCCCCTGAAATTCCAGGGTCCCTCAAGTTTCTTTTCATTCTACAGACTAGTCCTGCATGGTGATCTCCTCCCTTCTCATGGCTCCAAAGATCTATTTCCAGCCTAGAACTTTCAGGGTGGGCCCAGACTTTTTTGCACAATTGTCCATCGGGCATCTCCACACAACCTGTGCACAGCTGGTCTGCACCTCTTCTCGAAAGCCCTTCTCCCACATTCACCATCTGCACAACCCACAGAGCCTCCCGAACCCCCGCCCTGTCCATTCTCTTCCTACAACCCTCACACATCCTCCTCACACATCCACTCCCCAGGCCTGGCTGCCATCAGCCCTAGAGCTGCCATCAGCCCTGGACGGGGTCTTCCCCATCAATCCATTCCCCACCCAGCAGCAGGGCAAGCCTTCTAAAGGCACGTTCCACTGTTCCATTCCCGTGCTGAGAACCCTTCGGTGGTTCCCCACGGCTCTCAGGATGAAGTCCAAGCTCCTTCTTGTGGCTTCCAAGACCCATAAGACCAGGCTTTTGCCCACCTCACTGGCCTCGTTTCCTGTGACTCCCACTCCCTGGAACTCAACCTCTCTGTGTTCTGCTTCAGCCAAATGAACTTGCAGATCCTCCAATATTCTCTCTCATCTCGGCGACTTGGTATACTTTACACCTTCGCCTGGAGCCTGCTTTCCATGCCCCTAATCCTCCTCCCCCTTTCATCCCTTAGATAACTGCTACTCAACCTGCAGGTCTCTGCTTAAACATCACTCCCTCCTGGAAGCCTCTGCTGTGCACCCCCTTCCCCCATTGGCTCTTATCATGGTCATGAGAATCTTTAACTATCTGTCTCCTTCCCTGGACCACCAGACTCCTGGCAGCTGGGATTCAGCCTGCATGCTCACCATCATATCTTTACCATTTAGCACAACACTTAGCACATATTAAACGTTTTAAATATATATGGAGATATGTACTTTAAACTGGATAACAAATGGATGGATGGTTAGACAGACAAATGGATGTGTAAAAACAAGGAGGTGTTACGATTTGGGTTGGGTTTTTAATGCTCTGGGATATCTCCAGGGGAAGGGCATTCAGGTGGAAGGGCAGGTGTGGCTGAATGCCGGAGTGTTGGACTGGAGGCTCAGTGGGAGACGAAGGAGGATGCAGACGGATTACAAGGACCTTGAATGTCATGGTGCAGAGTCTGGACTTAATTCAGTAGGCTATGGGGAGCCATGGAAGGGCTTTAATCAAGCAAGTGACATGATCCCACCTGCCTTAGAGAAAGATCACTCTGGTTGCAGTAGGGATTGCAGTGAGAGGGGATCAGAGGCTGGAGGCTAGAGAGGAGGCTGCCACGATGGTGTAGGCAGAACTCGTGAGGTCTGAGGCAGAGCAGGGATCATGGGATGGGTGGGAGGAGAGAAAAGGTAGAGACTAGGATGAAATGAATCTGTGGGAAACTAGAACGTGTTCCTATTCCCCTGGCTGAATGCAGGGACTGAGCAGTTTCCACCTCCCTTGAGGCAAAGGCAGTCCCACAAAGCATCCCGAGGGCAGAGACAGATCCTGGTAGTCCTGACTCAACTTTCAAGGTCTACTGCCTCATTGATGGAGTGTCCTGTGTCACAGGCATTGTGCTCAGTACCATCCATACTCATGCACATTTAATCTTCACAACAACACAGTGAGGTAGGTATTACTTTTTTCTTCTTTTCATAGAGGAAGAAACTGAGGCTCAGAGAGGTGAAGTAATTTGCTCAGTCACACAGCCAGCAAGTCACAAGCCCAGGCCGGTTTGACTCCAATGCCCACACTCTTAATCAGCTGCTTATATTATACAAAGGAAGGAACTGGTAGCAAGTGGATGGCTGAAGGCTCAGGGGTCTGGCGAGGAAGCAAGAAGTTCCCAGCCTAATCTCAGTGTGACAGCAGGAAGAAGCTGCTGACGGCGCATGGAGGGAAACGAGGGAGAGGAAGGGAATTCCTTCAGGTGCCCGCACCCCATGTGTTCAAGACCTAGACTCACATTTTCAGAAAGGTGTGTCCCCACTATAAGAGAACTGGGCTAAGGAGTGAGCAGTGTGTATATCCTTAACACTTCAGGGGGGCCACCTTTGTGATAATTCAAGAAAGCACCCTCCTCTGGGAGCAAGCAGCTCCGCAGACCCGTGGCTGGTGAGTATATGAAGCGTTTTTGCAAATTAGAGAAAAGTGTCCCTTTCTCCAGATGGACGTGGTCTACTTTTAGGGCACCTGGCTTGTCGAGTGGAACTTAAAATGGATTTCAGCTCCTACTCTCCTAGCATATTGAGTGCCCCTGGACAGTTCACAACTTGCCCAACTGTACATGACAGCCGTGACTCCAGCCTCCCTGTCCTGCACCCCTGTGTCCCAGCAGCCGCTCTGCATCATCTTCAATGAGAAAAACAGCAACCCACTACCCCCCGCCCCTGCCACCAGATGCATACAGCTCAAACCACTCCACAGACAACTTCCTTGTCAGTCCTTGCCTCCTCCATGGGAGAAAAGACAAAGTCCTATTATGCTCACTGCCCTGATGAAAGAGTTGAGGGCAGAGCCTGTACCGATAGTGAAAAAACAAAAAACAAAAAACTAAGCTTTCTCTAGAGAGATCTGAATCAAAACACAAGGTTCTAGGAAGCAGAGACCTCCAGTGAAGAGCTCTGAGGAGCCCAGAAAGGGGGCAGGGGTTGGGGTCATGCCCACCCTTGCTGGGGGGACCTGAGGCTTCTCTCCCTGAGCCTAATCTGAGGCCTGGGTTTCCTCCCAGACTGTTAGGAGTGGATTCCCTGCCTTGTCCCCAACCCTTAGCACCTCCCTGGCTTAGCTCTGGGGAGGAATGGGGAAGTCCTCAGTCCCAAGGGCCCAGCCCAGCCATTTCCTTAGGGTCTTCTCTTCTCCAGGAACCACCTGACTCCATCCTAGCTCCCGCCCCCTCTCAGGCCACGCAGCACTGGCTGCTGCCCAAGTTATATAAACAGGAATCATTCTCTCTCTCTCTCAATACCTGAGGCTGCATTTCCGAACGGAGCTTCCTAACGGAAGAAAAAAGGGAACAGAGAGAGAAGAAAGGAAATTTAATTGGCTGACTCCTATCAACCGTGTGTTAAATAAACTGGCTGCTCCAAACTTTGCTAACTTGGGAGGAGACGGGTCCTCCTGGGGTCCCTGCCCCAGCTACAGCCCAGGCCCCTCACAGAGGGCTTCAGAATTCAGAGCTCCTGCAAAGTGCTCAGAAAAATCAGAGCCTGGGGAAGTGGCAGGGGATTGGAAGTCCAGCCTCGAGGCACAATTATTCCAGACCACCACCAGAAACATCCTGAGATCACAGCCACCCCTCCACACACAGAGTTTTTACCAAAGGGCTGTGACTTGCCCAGGGTCACAACACACTTTTAGGGGCCAAGCTTCATCTTCAGTGTCTGTCATTTAGGCTTCACTGCCAAAGGCATGTAACAGCTTTTCCCGGGCACTGGCCTGTGAACATTGGAGGTCTAACTTAAACACCTCATGCTGCATTTAAGCAGGAGTCTTGTTCTGCCTGCAGTGTGAAAGCAAGAAACTGCTCCATTTTGCCCAGACCTGTCCAACCTATAAGGAGAGTTGGTGAGGACTGCAAGTCAGAACACCTGGGTTCCTATTGTGACTATAGCTTATAATGTGATCTCGGGCCTCTGTTTCCAATACTTTAAAATGGGAAAGAGGGCAGCCCAGGTGGTCTCCAATGTGCTCACAGTCAGGAATAGGGAGGGAGTTTCTTATCTCCAGGAGCCAGCCGACAGGGCCACCCAGGAAGGGCAAGTGCCCCTTAGCTGAAAGAGACCTAGCTGACTTTGCAAAGCACCTGCCCCAGAGGCGTTGGCCGCAGTAGTCACAGAGAGGCACACAGAAACCCCCTGGAAGCAGTGTTTAAATGTTGACAATGGCCTTCCCTTCCGCAAGGAATGGAAGAGGAGCATCCCAGACACTGGGAGAAGGAGAGAAATAGGAGTGAAGTGGCTGGGGCAGGGAGAGGAGGTAGGGGACAGGTGACTGCTGCAGAGAGAAACTGAGGCAGGCAGAATGGAAGATGGGGGTAGGGAAGGAAATGGTCATAGCTGGGCAAAGATCAAAGGATGTCATTATGGGCTTAGAAGCCAAATTCCAAAACGGGTTATAGAATAGGGGTAATTAAGGGGGGAGCAGAGTGGGCATTGATGGACATAGGGAGCACTAATAAAGGACAGAGTTCCTGATGATTAGGGAGGAGCCTTCAGGTTCTAGGGCAGTGGTGATGCTGATACGGGGTAGTGGCGCTGACTAGTGGGGGGAGAAGAGGATGAGATCCAGAAAGCCGCTGGGGTCCCCACAGAGGGCTGGCAGCAGCCAAAGTCCTCAAGTAAGCCACTGCCTGTGTTGGGACACCTTGGCCAGCCCCAGGGACCCGGAGAGTGCTGGAATCAGACCCACGGTTGGCATGCACAGACCCTGGAGACTTCTGAAGGGGTGAAGAGAAGGCGAGCAGGTTCTCAGGAACGAGTGTGGGAAGCCTTAGGCCGGCTGGAAGAGGCAGCTTCTCTACCCGCCACCAGAGGGTGCCCCTGCAGCTCGGGGAGACCTCGAGGGACTCCGGGTGTGCTGCTCCCGCTGCAGCCCCNCGTGGGAGGCGATGGCCCTCCTTCCTCCAACCCCAGATCTGCGCGAAGGGAGCGCCCCCAGGAGGGGGACCATCTCCCTCCCCTCCTGGCAGCGCCCCTGGAAGCCTCAATTTGAGACCCAACCCTATACCCACACCTGACTTCACTGCCTCTGGGGCTTCCCATTTCCTCCACTACTATGGGAGCCCAGCTTCAGGGGAAAGGGGGCACGGGCGAGGGTGGGGAGCAGGCTTCTGTAGTGGCTGCCCCTGGCTGGCTGCCCAGAAAGGTCCCTTTCACAGACTGGCCAGTTCCAGAAACAATCACTGCACGTTGAGGTGGACAGACACCTGTGCCTAGGGTTGGAGTCTCCAGACAGGTGGGAGGTCAGATGTCCCAGGAAGAGAGCCACGTGGGCTATTTCTCCTCTGCAGGGGCACGCTGGACATCGCTACAACCAACAAAGTGAGTAGGCAAGAAAGACAAGATAGCCCCATGCTTGGAGAGTCTCCCAATAACCTCCTCCCACTGCCCAGAAACACCTTGCAGGCTGGATTTTCCATTCTTTTAAAAATCCAGCTAGCCTGCTGCCTGATGTCTTTTCTGCCTGGCCCAGTTTCTTTCTTTTGGCTGCATGGCTTTTCCTACAGTCTCATCTCTCTGGGATGAGGCCTAACTGAGGAGACCCCCACCCTTACCCCTTAGTTTTCAGTATGTGATTGTTGATGGAATAGAATGAGTGATTCCATGGACTCACCCTTGAATTTGGGTTCTGGGGTTGCCCAAGGAGCCTCTGTCTCACCTCTATGACTGCCAGATAGATGGATGAAGGATAACAGGAGACATGACAGTTTTATACCTGTGTCCTTGCCAGGCTGTCACTGACTAGACACATAATGATCTGCAATCACCTGCTGAAGTTCATGGCAAAGAGAGGGCAGGACCCGGCAGGACCCTCCAGGACCCCTGGACTCCTGTGGGCCCTCAGGAACCCAAGTGTACCTCACTCCCATCCTGCTCCCCACCTTGCCTCTTTCCCTAATGTCCATCTCCATCCCCACGCCCTGGTCCTTCTCCTCTCATTCTCCCCGGTGATTGGAATCACCTCTCCTGCTGGCTGCCCCTCCAGCCCCTCCTGCTAAACTCCTTCGCTCTTTTGTTTATTTTGAGATTTGTTCTCCATCGTGCCATTCTGTTCCCTCCCCTAAGTCCTTCTCTCGGGGTTTATTCTCCCTCACTGATCTCTCCCAGCCCTGCCTTTGTCTCGTCCTCCTTCTCTCAGTCTCTCTCCTCCCCTCTCCTCTCTGTTCTCAGCCTCTACTTTTTCAAGCTTTCAGAGACCAGAGGCCAGCCCTTCCAGATGCATCTCTTCATTTCTGTTCTCTCCCTCTCCTCGGACTCACTTTTACCATTTGCTCCAGCCCCCCTCCTCTTCCTCTCCCTCTAGGCCTCGGTGTGTGCTGTTCATCTCAGGAGTCAGATCCACTGCACCATCCACAGATCGTTCAGGCTGGGACACTGTTGCTCTCACATCTGCATGCACACAGTAGGTGTTTGGTAAATGCTGTAGCGTGAACTGCTCTCGTATCTCTTTTGTTCTGGTCTCTTTCTCTTCTCCTGATGACCGTATTAGAACTCCCAGCTTTTCCTCTCCAAACATCTACTCTTTTCGGGCTCACATCCACCATTATCTCTGATTCTTTCTTCAACAAACCTCCAAACGTCCACTCTGTGCCAGGCACTTGCTAGGCTCTGAGAACACAATGAGGTCACCATCAGTGGTTACTGAGCACTTGCTATGTGTCATGGTTTTGCTTTTAAGTCCTCACAACAATCAGATACTAGTATGAGTCCCATTTTACAAATGAGGAAACTGAGGCATGGTGTTGAAATATCAAGATCACACAGTTGGCAAATGGTAAGATCAGGTCTTACTTTCTGTGTAAGTGTCTGGGTCTGACATTGCACCCCAATTTGGGAGAAGGTAAGCTGGGGTTTCTGCTGCAGTGTGGCAGGTGCAGCAAGAGGCAGAGTGGGGTGATAGAAGAACAACTGGATAGACCTGGTTCTGAGAGCAGCTCTGCCCTACGCAGACACATTGGGCAGGCCACTTCCCACAGCAGTTCATACGCAGATAAAATGAGATAATAACAATAGTTAGTTAGCAGTTATGCCATGTGTCAAGCCCAGTGCTTAATGTTTTACATGGATTGTTTCACTTGATTCTCACGGCAACCAATTTATAAATTTATGGATGGGGAAACCAAGGCACAGAGAAACCATGAAACTTGCCCAAGGTCACACAATTAGTTTGTGGCAGAGGTGGGATTCAAACAGAGGCAGGCTGGGGCCAAACCCTGCATAGTGAACTGGTATGCAGTATCGCCTCCGGGCAAGTGAAATGCCTAGTGCTTTGTAGTGAGAGGTTTGAACCTGTACATTTTTATGTTACAGCATTGTGAGTTTACAAATAAGGAGACACTACTCTTCTAGGGGTTAGGATGGGGTGAGGAAGAACTTGGGGGGGGTCATGGCTAGGGAGCAATTCTGGGAGGAGAAGCTTGTGAGATTCCTCCTTCTACCTCCATCAGAAGGGCGTTCAGCCTCGTCTTGGCACACTGACCACATTCTTGCTTTGGAGTAGTCATCTGGGTCCATGTTCTCTCCCTCTATCCCAGATTTCCTCCACCTCAACCCTATTGATATCTTGGGCCAGATAATTCTTTGTTGTGTTGTGTTGTCCCGTGCATTGTAGGTTGTTTAGCAGCATGCCTTGCCTCTACTCACTAGATGCTAGTAGCATGCCCTCCCCTCCCCCCATTGTGACAACTGGAAATGTGTCCAGACATTGCCAAATGTCCCCTGAAGGGCAAAATCACCCCCAGTTGAGAATCACTGCTCTAGTCCGAGCGCCTTAACAGCAGGGGCTGCTCCAGGGTGTGCTGCGAGTTTG
>NW_007726817.1:16118-17413 GCF_000696425.1 Galeopterus variegatus | reverse complement strand
TTTTTCTCTCTCTCCTTCCTTCCTTCCTTCCTTCCTCCCTCCCTCCCTCCCTCCCTCTCTCCCTCCCTCCCTCCTTCTCCCACCCTCTCCCTCTACTCTCCTTCCTCTTTTCTCCCCTCCCCCGTCTCCCCCTCGCTCCCCTCCTCCCGCTTTGTCTGTGGGAGCTGGAAGTTAAAAGCTTTTCCGAACTTGCTCTCCAGTCGCTGTTCCCGGCGCCTTTCATCTCGCCAGCACATTTGTAAAACTGCGCAGACTGAAGGGCCGTGACATGAACAACCAAAGAAATGTCAGCGCGGGGACGGGGCCTCCAGCCCGCCGGGGGGCGGTGGGGGCGCCCCTCGGCCCCTCCCAGGAGAGGAGCGGGGACCGGACGCGGGTGGCGGGCGCCGCACCAGGGGCTCCAGCGCTCTGCGCCCCTGCGGAGNGATATCTTGGGCCAGATAATTCTTTGTTGTGTTGTGTTGTCCCGTGCATTGTAGGTTGTTTAGCAGCATGCCTTGCCTCTACTCACTAGATGCTAGTAGCATGCCCTCCCCTCCCCCCATTGTGACAACTGGAAATGTGTCCAGACATTGCCAAATGTCCCCTGAAGGGCAAAATCTCCCCCAGTTGAGAATCACTGCTCTAGTCCAAGCGCCTTAACAGCAGGGGCTGCTCCAGGGTGTGCTGCGAGTTTGAGCAGGTGTCAGTGAAGGACACGTGTATGGGCGTGTTTGGGGGGGGGGCTGCTCTTAGCTCCAGGCACTGCTATTCTCCTTGCTGCTCTTTTCTCCTTTTTACACTTGCTCACACCCTGGCAGGATCCCTCAGGGCCTCCCTTCTCTCTGTCCTGCCCCACCTGCAGCCCATCTCTCCTTTCTGTCTTCTTGTTCATCTCTTTATGTCTATCTATTGCCGTCTCACGCAGTGTCCACCTGTCCCTTCTCTGACTCCCTCCACCCCATCTCTGTTTTCTCTTCCGCACCAGCGTTTCTGGGTCTCTCTGAGTGTGTCTCCTTATTTGTCTCCTTCTACTGTCCCTCTATTCTTCCTTCTAGCTCTCCACCCCCCATCTGCTTAGCTCGTCTCTTGGCTTTGTCTCTATGTCTGTCTTCTTCTCTCTGTGTCTCTCTGTCCCTTCCTATCTCTGTTTCACCTGCCCCCAGTCTCCCTCTGGCTCCCTCTTGCCTGTCCTACTTTGGCTCTCTCTGTCCCCAATCCCTCTCCCTCTCTCTCCCTTTTCCCTTTTCATCTTTTTCTCTCTCTCCTTCCTTCCTTCCTTCCTTCCTTCCTTCCTTCCTTCCTTCCTTCCTTCC
>NW_007726817.1:7729-14817 GCF_000696425.1 Galeopterus variegatus | reverse complement strand
GAGCCGCGAGCCTGCGGGAGCTGACGCTCCGATCGCCCGCTGCGCCCTGAAACACCTCAGCGCGTTAATCCTCGAGGACCCCGGAGCCAGACTGTCTGGGTTCAAATCCCATCAGCGCCACTTCCCAGCAATGTCACCCTGGGCAAGTGACTTCGCCTCTCCACGTGTCGGTTTCCTCCTAGGTAAAACAGGGATGACGATAACTGCTCCTACGACAAAGGGCCGGGGTGAAGATTAAATGAGCGAATCCATGTCACGCACTTAGAATAAGTGTTTGCTATAATTAATAACAAGAAGAGCGACAGCAGCTCGGCAAAGTGGGATTATCAGCCCCATGCTCCACAGGGGGAAACCATGGTTTAGAGGGGGAAATTGACTTGCTGGAGGACTCGGAACAAGTCGGGGGAAGAACAGGGATTAAAACCCGGCTCCCTCCCCCACCTCCACTCTTTCTCCCCACGGGCGTGGGCACAGGAATGGGAACACAGTTCTGGGAGTTTAAGGACTAAGTCAGTTTGTTCACTGCTGTATCCTGTGGATGCAGCACATAGTAGATGCTCAATAAATATTTGTTGAATTAATGAGTGAATAAATAAATGAAAACGCTGGAAAGGTGCCAAGGCTAGAAAATGGAAAGGCTACTTTGTTTGTGGGAGTAGGATGGGGTGGAGTGGAAAAAGAAGGAGCCCAGCCTCTAGGGAGCTTGTCCAAATCCAAACCCATCCAAGGCCTAAGAGGCAACAATACCATGGACAGCAGCCACGACCCTGGGCCAGGAGCCCAGCTTTATCCAACTGCTGGCCTGGCCTGACCCTCCATCTCAGCATGTCCATCTGAGCCCACATCCCAACTCCCTAACCCCGCTCCTGTAACCTCAGTCTGGGGCTAGGACCCAACCTTCTGCCTTTCAAACATACTCTGTCCCTCCTCTCTCTCTGTGGACCCAGATCCAAAGCCAGGGCAGCCCACTGGGAAGGCGTGCTGCCCTTCTTTCCCTCTCCCTTCCTTTTAGCCCTAGACAGCTTCTGCAGCCCTGAGGCCTGACGCTGCAGGTGGCTGTGTGGAGAAGGAAACAAGGGTTCCTGAGCTTTCCTGAAAGGCCCTAAAGACACAGCAGAGTAGAACAGGGCCTGAGCACCTGGACCATTCCTCCTGAACCCCCTTCCCTGGGGTGGCACGGTGAGACAGCTCCCCCCAGCACACACGCACAACACTTCAAACACTCACTCTCCCTGAATTATTCACCTGCCTCTCCCCAGGGCTGCTGTAGAGCACCCAGCCCAGGTGCTGAGGAGGAAAAAAGCAGGAAGGCCCATTAAATTTAAACACCGCTGAGGATTGTCAGATGTGAGGTTCTATTCCTGGCCTGGAGAAGAGCAGCCGGCAGGAGGGGAAAGGGGACCAGCAAGAGGATGAGGGGGAGAGACCCATCGTGGGGCAAGTGGCTCACAGAGCACGAGTAGGGCCAGGCTGGGAGGCTGGAGAATTGTGCATTTCCCCAGCTGCAGGTCCTTATCCATGGGCAAGCAGGCTTTGCTGTACCATCTCATCACCTGGTCCTGGTAAGACAGGAGGACCCATCTAAAAATAGCGTCTCTGCAGGCACTTGAAAGCCCACCATTACGGCTTCAGCCGCAGGAACAGGGCTTCATCTCTTGCTGCTCCTTCTGGCACCTTATATCTTGGTGATGTCAAACCACTTTAGTTTTTTTTTTTTTTTATAAATCACACTCTGAGATTTTGCAATATTGTTCTTGCCACTTGGAATTCCCTTTCCTCCTTTCTCTTGCTGGAAAACTCTTATTTATCCTTCAAAATCCAGCCTAAGTGTCACTCCCCCAGATGACATGACGCTCTCCCCCCTCTGCATGCCACCGCACCTGGAACATATGTCTCTGGTTGCTTCCTTCTTCCTGACTCATGGAGGTAGCAGAGTCCTTGGCTGTCAGACCTTATGCGGCCATCACAGATCATTACCCCTTAGGAACAGGCAGTCAGGAGCAGCAGGAAGGTGCTAGTTACCCTGTGAAATCTAAGGTCACCTCTCAATCTGGCTCTGGGCCCAAGTCTCTGTGTGTTTTGGGGGCAAGTCTCTGGTTCTCTGTTGGCCTTGGTTTTCTTTTGTGTAAAACAAAGAAGGAGTGGCGAGGTCACGGCATGATGACCAAGGTCCCTTCCAGTTGTTAGGGCTCAGGGTTCTCTGCTCCACACACTTTTCCAAGCCATGTCTTGCTCTTTCCCATAGGGACGCTGCCTGGTCAGCCCTTTACTGATAGGTACCTGAAGCAGTGGTGCACTGAAGCTGCTTTGTACTGGCCGATCAAACCCAAGTGTTAATTTTTTTTCAGGAATTTGGCAAGCCAGTTTTGCAAGCCTTCTCGTAATTGGCCATGTTGAGAGAATTTACATCATGAAAATTGACAAACAATACAAATCAGGTCTTGTCCCCGTCCTCCCCCAGGCCCAGTTTACCTCTGCCTGAATGTCTTATTTTCAATTCCAGGCCTTTGCCCCTGTGGTCATTCCTTGAGAGACCACTGCTCCATCTTTTGCTTATCTGTTATCTCTCACCCAGGTTGCAGGCCCCAGCTCATGTGTCACCTACTCAGAGCTGAGCGCTTCTTGCGTTATAGTAAACTGGTCGTCCTATACTGACTGCAATGCTTATTTTTATTTTAGTTTTAAAAAATCTAACTATTTATTTGGTGCTGGCCGGCATGGGGATCCGAACCCTTGACCTTGGTGTTATCAACACCGTACTCTAACCAACAGAGCTAACCGGCTAGCCCTCGGAATGCTTATTTTTAGTGGCAACACAGTTTGGCTGGGGAAGAACACAGCTTTGGAGTGGACGGATCCAAGTGGAATTCCCAGCCTGGCTTCATACTCACAGGGTTGCCTCCTTCTCGTTAGTGGGGTTCCTGCTCAGCTGTTAGCTTCCCATAGAGGACTTCCCTGACCACCCCAAGTAAAATGGTGCCTCACCCCATCCACCTCACCCATGCTATCACTCTCTATCTTTCCACCCTGCTTTGTTTATCTTCTGCACTCTCATCATTCCCTGACATTTACGTTTATTTGTTAACTCATCCAGTGCCTCTTTCTCACCCTAGAATGGGATTTTCTGCTGCTACATCCTCATCTCATAGAACACTGCCTGGCATGTAGGAGGCACAGTACTCAACCGTTTCATTGAATAAATGAGCACGTGACCTCGGGCAAGTCAAACCACCACCCTGAGTTTCAGTTTGTTCAACACCTCGCCTGGAAGAATTAGTGTGAGTCATATATTCCTGGCCTAAGCTGCTTTAGAGAAGAGCCCAGGATGGGGAACCTAATCCCAGCTCTGTCACTAACTCGCTGTGTCACCTAGGACATGTCATCCCCTCCTTTCCCCCTCCTCTGCCTCTGTTTTATCTACCTCACAGGGGTCAGGGGAGATGACTAGCCTGAGTGAGATGTCTTGTCAATCTTTGGGCCCCATCTGCTGCTCCCTCTCACCCCATCCCCACATCATTCATTCATTAACAAATATTTATTGAGCATCTACTATATGCCAAGCACTGAAGATATAGCACCTAGCATAGGGATGCTCTCATGGACTTGCATTCTGTTTGGGAAAGACAGGAAACAAGATAAATTAGTAAAATAAATAGTATGTCAGATGGCGATCATGCTAAGAAGAAACTTAAAGCAGGGAAAAAGCACAGAGAGAGTTGAAGGTGGGGGTGTGTGTCAATTTGGGGAAGGAGGATCAGGAAAATATTTCTCTACCAAGGTGATAGAAAGACACAAAGGAGGTGGCTCTGTGAAGAAAGACACAAAGGAGGTGGCCTACTATGGCAGAAATAGCAAATGCAAAAGCCAGAAACAGGGGTGGGCCTGGTGGGTCTGGATCCCAGGGAGTGAGCTGGGGGCAAGCCATGGGAAGAAGGACCAGAGAGTAAGGATGATCAGCTGATCGGTTCTGTGCCTCCCTCCCTCCCTGCCCCCCTGCCCGGGCCTCTCCTTCGTGGGAAGCCCAGCCTGGCCGTGGGTGCCGGGGGCACGTGGATGGGTAATTTATCTCCGGTGCCAGGAGTTTCCTGGAGCCGGGCACTTCCTCCCCACTCAGCCCCGCTCCCCTGAGCGCCAAAGACAGGTGTGAGGAATTAGCTGTGGGGACTAATGCCGTGACAGGAACCGGCACAAAAGAAAGGGACAGAGTGTAATGTTTATTACGTTTGAAGCAAAGCAAACACGCGGCCTATTTATGTATCTATAGAGAATTAATTGGCGAGCGGCAGCAAGCAGCAGATTATAAATTAGAATCATTTTCGCCAACTGAAACCCATTCATCTTGCTTCAGAATGGGCCTGTCACCTCCTCCTGACTAATTCCTTTTAAATTCGTTGCTTTTTCTCACCGACACCCTCCCACCACAGCTCTCACCTTGAGACCTGAACCCCACGAGGTTGCCAATGCTTCAGGGAAAGGCCATGTTCAAGCTCTGTGCTTTTCCGGGGCCCAGTCTCTCCCCACCCCCACCTACTCCTACTCCCTCCTCCCCCCATGAACTGTTCTGGGTCTGAGTCCCTGGTGCCCTTGCCTTACATTGTTGTCACTTCTCCCCCCAAGGCCCAGAGCCTCCCTCAGCCCCTCTCTGGCTCTGGCCTGTCCCCAAGAATCTGGCAGGAGGCCTCCCCCTATGGCAGAGGCTTGGGCCAGGTTGGTGGAGGAGACAGCATGAGGCTGCATCCTAGGGATGCTGGGGCACTGGCCACTGCTGCCTGCTTTTGATTCTGAGCTCCACGCAGGTGGCCTCAACGGGAATCAAAGGGAAGCCACGCTGCTGGGTCCTTGGAGGGCCTGGTGCTGGCTTCTCTCACCTGGAGCCTGGGGAGATGAAAGGCTAGGGCAGGTGCCAGAAGCTGGCTGGCCTGAGAGTGGTGCTGTGTGCCTGTCCTGGGCTGTGGCTTGATTAACCCTTCCCTACCTTCTGCCTGAGCTGCCTCTGGCCCTTTGAGTCTGGAGACTGCAGCAGAGAGGCCCTGTCAGAGGCCTTTAGTGCAAAGAGAAAGCAGCCAGCTGTGAGTCTCCTGGGCTGGGACCTGGTCCAGCACCAGTGGCGATGTTCTGATTTATCCACACACACTTACCAAGCATTGAATATATTGTATGTCTGCCCTGCCTGCATCCCACAGATGTCATGGAGATAGAGTAAGATGACAGGAGAACAGTGCCTGGCATCCAGTAGGTGCTCTATAGATGTAGGTAGTAGATGACACTATTATTAATTTGGACCAGGGCTCTAAGCCTGGAATCCTGGCATTCAAGGTCCCCACTCTTTCTCACTCCCCACCCTTTTTAAAAAAACCCGATAACTTTCTGCCTCCCCTCAGGAATCTCCTGTCCACACCCCACTAGCTAGCCCCAGAGACTCTTCTGGGCTGAGCCCTGAAGACTGGAGAACCTTCACTTTATGTCTCAGAGACAGACCTGGAGCCCTTGAGGGCAGGATCTAAGCTGACTGGCCTCTGTCAAGATAGGCTGGGACACCATTGTGAGTGACATGGGATTTGGAGACTTCTTCCCCATATCGACCATAGCCTGGGAGGCTACAAAAGGCCCATCTGTGAGACTAAGAGACTGACTTGGGCCCAGTTACTGGTGGGGCCCAGTCCTGCATGCAGTGTTCAGGCAGTTTTCAAGGACCTACAGAAAAGTTGGAGATGTGAAAGAGGAAAAAATATAGCTCCAAAATACAAAAAGAAAACTGCAAAATCGAAATTAATGAGTGTTTAATTAAATGTCTGCAAAACCTAGCATTGTGCCAATTAGATAACCACAATTTAGCTCACCTTTTCCAAACTCATGCATAAAAGATGTCTGAGGTGGGAGGTAGTACATTTTACTGCAAGTGCTGTGGGGTGGGGTGGGGACCCTCAAAGCAGGAGTTCACTGGGAACTACCTTGGTCTTCAAACTCTCTTGGGTCCCAGCTCAGCTCCTCAGTCACTGTGTGACCTTGGGCAAGTCACTCCCATTCTTTGGGCCTCCATTTGTCCATCTGTCAGATGAGGAGAACCACTTCCTAGCTCCCAAGGTGGCTACTAGCACTATAGAGGCATGTCTTGGGAAGGCGTGGCAAGCCCTGAGGTGCTGAGCTCATATTGTGGGATCCAGCAAGGGGAGAAGGATTGCCAAGGACTGGTGGAGAAGGACTTGAACCTCAACCTCTGCTCAGTTATGGACAAGGATGAAATTCAAAATATGTAACAGTTGGTAATGGACCCTGGAGGCCCTGCTGAGCTGTGCATAGCACTTTAATTGCTGGATCCTGGGAAGAGCCAGGGGTTCCTGGAGGAGCTGGACATCATGGAGGTGGCTGAGCCTCCAGAGACTCAAGAGACAGGGAAGCAGCTATTTGCCCACCCAAATGGAGAGATGCCACCATGTGAACACCTGGTACAGCCCTGCTGGTGTGTGCCAGCTCTATAGAGCCTGTTATGGATCATCCCCCAAGATGGGCTGGGACATCCTTGTGAGTGATATAGGATTTAGAAATCCTTATTTATATGCTATGATCCAGAAATACTGCTCCTGGGTATAAATCTCAGTGGAATTCCAGCATACCACAAGGGACAAATCTGAGGATGCTCATCCCAACATTGTGATGGGGGGAATTGAAGGCAACCCAAGTTCCCTCCCTGGGAGGTCCTGGCAGCTATCAAAGCAACAGACAAGACAAGTGCACAGTGACAGACGTAGATGGATCTTTAAAACAAGCAACGAAAGGAGTGAGAAGCCTATGGGGATCTATAGCACATTATCATTTATGAGAATTAGAAGTGCACATTGTGATGGGGGGAATTGAAGGCAACCCAAGTTCCCTCCCTGGGAGGTCCTGGCAGCTATCAGAGCAACAGACAAGACAAGCGCACAGTGACAGACGTAGATGGATCTTTAAAACAAGCAACAAAAGGAGTGAGAAGCCTATGGGGATCTATAGCACATTATCATTTATGAGAATTAGAAGTGCATTCAGACAGTAGTTACATGAATCTATACATGTGTTGAAATTTCTAGAGCTGGGGCCGGCCCGGTGGC
>NW_007726817.1:0-7006 GCF_000696425.1 Galeopterus variegatus | reverse complement strand
ACGAAAAAAAAAAAAAAAAAAAAAAAAAAAAAAGAAATTTCTAGAGCTGTACACCAAAAAAGAAAAAAAAGGTAAAGTTACTATATGATGATTAGATGAAATAAAATAAAATAATTTCAGAGGGCTCACGGTCTAGAAGGGGAGACATTTTTAAATATGCACTTGTACAAAATCATGCTCATTTGGGAGAACACATACAAACCAAAGGATCCCTTGTGACCTTGCCCCTCCAGGGGTACCCAGGCTAATGCAGAAGACAGACTGAAAAACCTCACTCCAATATCTTCAGGCTGTGCACACACACAAGGTACTCTGAGACCACAAGGAGGAAACAATTTATTCTGCCTGGGGGAACCCCAGAAAGCTGTCCCCGAAAAAAGGGGATATGTAATTTGAGTTGAAGAACACTGCCTAAGAAGAATTCAAGGCATGAGAAGATCTCCCCATCACAGAACAGGCAATGCTTAACCCAAGAGAATGAAGCTGGAATGGGTTGGGGGTGGGGGAGCTTTCAGGTGTCAAAGGAGGAGATAGAGTTGGCCAGGGGGCCTTTCAGGTTTGTACACTGTTTCCTTATCAGCTCCTGGCATCTGGGCCCCTGCAGCAGCCCAAGCGGGGATTGAATTGGAGGCTGTGCCCCGCCCTGAGATGCCTGGCATGGTTCCTCTGTGCCAGGGGAGAAAGGGGCCCTTCTTGGATCTGCCTGGGAGCTTGCTGCGTCTCACGCCCTAGACTCCTCCCTCTCCTTCATTCCACCTCCACTTCCAATCCATCACCCAAATCACTCACTGAATTTGCCTTCTCCTCTCCTATCCCAGCAGCACACAGCCCGAGCCCAATCCCTGGCCAGCCCTTTCCTGGCCTATCACCAGTCTCTGGTTTCTTACCCCACAATTGCCTTCATCCTGTAGCCAGAGGGAGCTTCCTAAAGTCACGTCTTCTCTGCTGCTCTCCTTGCATGGCTCCCCATGGCCCTCAGGTGCAGCATCCAGCTCCTGCTCTGAGTTCCCCGGCTGGGTCTCTCATGGTTCCCACCATGCTCCTTATTCTCAAACATCACTGGCCCACCTGACTTCTGCCCTTCTTGTCTGTGCTTTGCTCACTATGCCCCATCCTTTTGGAATTCCTTTCCACCTTCCTTAACTAACACCTATGCAGCTTTCAGGGGTCTCTCAGACCTCACCTCCTCCTGGAAACCCCGCTGATCACCCAAGAGTGCATGACGTGCTACTTCAGTGCTCCTGCAGCCCCCAGACACCCCCTATTCTAGCATGGCTCACACTGAATTGAAACTGTCTTTTTACTTCTCTGTTAGAGGTTTTGTGNTGTGTCTCAGGTTTCTCATCTGTAAAGTGGGGATAAAAGGAGTACCTACCAAAAAAACCAAGAAACAAATGAACAAACCCAAAACTAAGAAAGTACCTACCTCATGGGAATGTTGGGAGGTATCAAAGAAGTAATGTACATAAGCAGTTAGCACAGTGCCTGGCACATGTAGGTGCTTAGTAAATGTTGGCTGTTATTATTCATCTCCCTCCACCAAGCTATGAGTTCCTGGAGATCAGGGCAGGGTCTGATCTGTGTTTGTGTGCCCAGCACCTTCCCAGGGTCTGTGCGTTGACTGGTCATCTGCCAGGGACCCAGCTACTGGTGCACTGAGATTCCACGATGGCCCTCCATCAGCCATTCTTGAGCCCTGGGTCTCAGAGTTGATCCAGGCTTTTGACTTGGGGCCTGGAAGTGTCTGTGGTGNGAGCCCTGGGTCTCAGAGTTGATCCAGGCTTTTGACTTGGGGCCTGGAAGTGTCTGTGGTGGGGGTGAAGGGGTCCCCACTAGCCAGATCTCTCTCCCTGGCCTCCACTCACCTGCCTCCTGGTCAGATCGCAGCCCCCCTGCTCAAGCCATTACCTGAGTGATATAGCAGCTGGGGCAAAAGACAGATTCCTCCACAGTAAGTGCTGTCCTGGCCAGACTGCCCTTAGTCCAGCAGGTTGGCCCTCCTTGGTGCCACGCCCCATGCCTCGCTCCCAGCACAGCTGCGGACTTTCCCATTGCCGCCCTACCTAGGCTTTCCTGCCTGGGTGGTCCTTGGTCTTGTCAACGAAGTTTTCCTTGACAGTGTTACTAATTAGCAGCAAAAGGTGATTAGTATCATTAACAGACTCAAAACATTTGTATTATGAGCTCCTTGCTGGCTTGGAGGTGCCTTGGACAGAGATGGGGGTTGGAAGCCTTAGAGAGCAGACTTGGGAGGGAGCAGGCAGGAGAGGCAGCGAGATGGAGGGAGGGAGGGAGGGAGTTGGTGAGAAAAAACAAAGTTTAAAGAGGATGAATTATTTACTGCAGAAAACAATCCCAGACTCACTCACTCTCACTCAGAACATCCCAAACTGTAATCTGCAGCATTTTTCACATCTCCCTAGCGTGCTGAGTGATTTTCTTTACGATTGGATACCAGAGGCCAGGGTAATCTTGTAGGAGATTGGCTTAGTATTGATCATGTGTGTTTTCCTGGGCTCCAGGCTCCCACCCATGCTTGATGCCGGCATCCTGGTCTTGGACTATATCCCAAGGATAGCCTGGGCTGGGGTCAGCCCCAGGTGGGAGCTGACGAGGGGTCATGACCTTGGCCAGCATTGGGGACCACCGGGATGGGCCCCTTGCAAGCGAATGATCTGAATGCCCTGCCATTGGGATATTGTCTCTTCCAAGAACCCTAAGGTAGTTAGTAGTTACTCTTTATTGACCTCTCCCTAGGTCCTAGGCACTGTGCTAGTATCTTTAATTTATTATCTATTTCTTTCCTCATGACAGCCCTGGTTACTGAGAGACTCAGAGAGGTGACATGGCTCGCCTGGAGTCACACAGTACTTGATAGAATTGGCCCCAAACCTTGATCTCACAGCCATCACAGGGCACACACTGCCCCCTGCTGGGAGTGATGAGAAGCCAAACAAGAAAGGATATAAAGCACGTGATGAGATACAGCAGGTGTTCAGTTCCATTTAGGTTCCCCTCCTGGGGACAGCGTCTCTAGCAGGGAGCGCCAGGCGGTGTGGAGTGCTGAGTCACTCCTCAGGACCAGAGGTCGTCTTCAGGGCAGAGGTCAGGGCATCTGGCTGGCTGGGAGGACCCTGCAGGGTGGACAAGATTCTCCTGCTGCACTGTGCTTGTGGCCCTGATCTCCACAGAATCAAGGAGGGAGAGGGAGAGGGAGACGAGAACAGGAGAGCAGGAGGCAGAGAAAGCTCCCAGCAACCGCAGCACCTGAGCCCTGGCCTGCTTCTTTCCCTCCTAGGGAGGAAGAGAAGGAAGGAACTCAGGTTCCCAGGCTCCAGTCCTGACTGGGCTGGGCCACTTTACTTGAGGACTTGCTCTTCTCTGGGCTTCTGACTTTATGTCTATAAAGCGAGGTCTTTGTCCTAGGTCACTTAAAAGGGCTCCTTAATTGAGTTTCAGTTGATTAGGTCAGCAGCAGCTTTTCTGCAAGGAGATGAAGGCAGGGGAGATGGTCAATGCCGCGTCTCCTCCCCCAACACATTCTGACCCTAGAATGTTAGTGTGTCAGTGTTGGAGTGACCTCTGATGTTGTTGTTGCCAACCACTCATTTTACAGATGGGAAAACTGAGGTCCAGAGAAGGGGTGGAGGTCACACAGACAGTGAGGGACAGGGCCAGGATCAGAGCCCAGGCATCCTGACTCCCCAGTCAAGCTCATCCAGGCTGCAGGGGAAATTTGGGTCTGAGGCCACTTTGCTTGGGACTGGGAGACCAAAGGCACGAGGTTGGGGGAGGCGGCAGGAAGTGCGTCCCATGATGCGGCCGTGGCTCTGGCATTTGGCTGCCTTCCTCTGTGATTGTAACTATAAATAAGGCATCTGGGAGGACTCCCAGTGCTTTAAAGGGTTTAACAAGCAGTAATATGCGACCCACACTACAAATGGATCTTTTAATAATGAATAAGCGTTTATTTAACAAGTAATAACAGTTTTACCACCCTCAGGATTCTCAGAAGCCCAAAGCTCTGGCATTGACTCTATAGACTGGCATCTTCTGCTCATATCTTTTGTACATTTTATTTTATCATTTGTCTTTCTCTTATTGATTGCTAAAAGCTCTTTGCCTGTTAAGGCTATTAACCCTTTACTTGCTATATGCAAATATTTTCTTCTAAGTCTATACATTTATTTTTTTCTTAGATTGTACAGAAGTTTAAATATTTTATAAGTAAAATCTGTTTTTTGTTTGTTTGTTTTTACTTTGAGATTTGAATTTGGAGAATTGCTTTTGAGCCTGAGGGATCCTCTGGCTCTCTTGGGGAATTGCTGGGTAAGACCAAGCTGTGGGCTGGGGGTGGGTGATGCTCAGCAGAGTTCAGACACAAGAACCCTGGTCATGGAGTACAAACCTGGGTGAATGCTTCTCTCTTGGAGCCTCAGCTGCCCCATCTGTATAATAATGTGTTGATATAGACAGCCTCTCAGCCGACTCCCTGCATGAATGTCTCATGATTCTAAAAGGAGGACCTCGTAGGGAAGATGCGGTAGAGCATTCCGGGAGGGGTCCAGCTGTACTGTCTTTCATGGGTCTATCTCCCCCGCCAGATCCCCAGTCCCTTTGAGAGCAGAAACTGCACCATTTTATTGTGGTGTCCTTAGCACCTTGCAGAAGGCTGCCTCACAGTAAGCCCGCTGGAGAAATTCACCCAGCTGAACTGTTGATCACACCTGGGAGTGAGTCCTGCCTCCATTTCATGCCTCTACCTAGAGGAGGTAGACGGGAGTGGATAACACAGTGTGCTGCCTGATTTTGGATATTGACTCTTTGTCTGCTGGCTGTGTGACCTTGGGCAAGTCACTATGCCTCTCTGAGCACATTTCCTCATCTGTAAAACTGGGAGAAGCCCTCTCAGAGTTGTCTCGCAGCTTGAATAAAAAATCGGTCTAGAAGCAAGAAACACATGGTTCCTGCCACATAGTAGGCATTCAGTAAATGTCAGACCTCTTGTATCTCCATTGCTGATTGGAGTGCATTCCATCTTGAGGTGCTAAAATATGTATGGTGAGTATCTTAGTTTGGGTTTCTGCAGAAGGAGACCCCAAGTAAAGGATTCAAGGGCAAGTAGTTTATTTGGGAAGTGATCCCAGGAAGTAGCAGCAGGTCAGTGAGAAGTGAGCTAGGGAAGGGAGGCAGCCAGGACAGGGGGCTGTGGGCAACTCCGTTTGGGAATCCCGCGAGGCGGTGTAGAACTCGCACCTCACAGTTATCCACCCCACCATCCTGCAAAGGGTGAGGGAGCTGGGGTACTCATACTCCAAAGAGTCATTAGTTAGGAACTGGATGGCAATTTCCTGCTCTTCCAGTTTGCCATCTGGGCAGCAAAGTGGCTCTAGAGGTCTGGGAAAGCCTCAGGCAAAGAGGTGCAGGTGCTGGCAGTTGCAAGTCAGCCAGGTGTGCTAAGGACGAGGGGGCAGGACCCCTAAACCTCTTTGGATGGGCAGATGAAGCAGACATCTCAAGTGTGCTGGTCCCACAGAGTTTGAGGGAAGAATTAGGCGGCAGAAGGGGGATTAACAGGACCTAGTTCTTTGTTGCTCTCCACTCTGGTTGCTGCCTGAAATTGATAGCTGGTACCAAAGGGCAGAAGTGTCGCCTCTCAATAAGATGAAATCTACGTCTCAAGCGCATGGAGACGACAGGAAGATTTATCAAGGCCCTGGCAAAATTAACATTTGGATGGGAGACATGGCAAAAGCAGCCTCCAGAGGGGGTCTCTTTGAATTTATTCCGGCTGGTTCCTGCCAGGGGCTGGACTAAAAAGAGCTGCCAGGGTCAGCTATCTACCTGGCCTCACAGGGGAGGGGCACCTGGACAGACAGATGTGGACAGAGGGCAAAAGGAGACTGGAAGGAGAACTGTCACCCTGGCTGGAGCAGGGAGGTTGTTAGGAGACACGGGGCTGAGTCCTGGTCCTACCACTCACTTGTGACCCTGGGCCTCAGTTTCCCCTTTGGAAAAATGAGGGCATTGGGCTCGATACTTCCAGCTCTGACAATTTCTGAGACCATGATGTAGAGCACAGCTCTTCCCACATGCTACCCCAGCAGTCTGGGGAGGCTGTTATGAAAATGTCCACAGAAACGATGACTAGCCTTGATTGAACATGTACTGTGTGTCAGGCACTGTGATTCGTGCTTTATTTATAGTTCCTGTGACACTCACAGTAGCCCCATAAGATAGGCACTATTATTGTCTCCATTTCGCCCTTGAGCTCAGAGAAGGAAAGTAACTCGCCCAGATCACGCGGTGTTTTGGGCCAAGTAAAGATTTAAACCTAGGTTGGCTGGTTCCCAGTCCAGGGTTCTTTCCTCTGTAGTCACCTTCTTGGCCCTAGTTCCAGGGCCTCCATCACTGGCACTTCTGAGTCTCAACTTCTCTCTTGCACAGGACAACACAATGTTAAGATCTTAGGTTTTGGATCCAGACAAGCCCAGGTTTGAATCCCAGCTCAGTCAGGTCCTCACTGTATGACATTGCATGAAGCCCTTCACGGGAGCCTCAGTTTCTTTGTCTGTAAAATGGGCATGTGAGCTGCACCAGCTTGTGGGTCTGTCATGAGCATGACATGAGGTAGCACATGTAAAGGGCCTGGTTCTAGGGTCACTGGGGAACAGGCTCTGGGGAACAGCTCCCTCCCTTCTCTGTTCTCTCACTGTGGAGCTGCAGGGGTGTGTGATTCGCATCGGGGGCTCATGTGGGAACAAATTTGTACTAAGGAGGTGAGGCCATTCCTCCAGCTCAGCAGTGAGGGGCAAGGGACCCCAACAGGCCTGGAGGATGCTAGGATGGAGGTCTCAGCTCAGGGAGGGAGAGAGGCAAGGCTGATGGAGGCAAGTAGGTGCTGGGAACAAGGTCCCCTGCCCATCTCAGACACTTGTACCAAAGGCACCATCTGAAAACCAAGGCTTCTGCCTTGGAAATGCCCTGGATTTTTTTTTTTTTTTTT
>NW_007726816.1:990722-993045 GCF_000696425.1 Galeopterus variegatus | reverse complement strand
AAATGACATGATCCTATATATTAAAACCCTGGAGACTTCACAGAAAAACAAAGAAAAAAAACATTAGTTCTAATAAACAAATTCAGTAAAATTGCAGGATACAAAATCAACGTACAAAAATTGGTAGCATTTCTATATACTAACAGTGAACTATCTGAAAAATAAATCAAGAAAACAATCTCATTTGCAATGACTGAAAAATGTAAGAAAAAATACTTAGGAATAAACTTAACTAAGGAGGTAAAAGATCTCTACACTGAAAACTATGAAACATTGATGAAAAAATTAACAAAGACACAAATAAATAAAAAGATATCCTGTGTTCATTCATTGGAAGAATTAATATTGTCAAAATGTCCTTATTACTTAAAACAACCCACAGATTCAAAAAGATCCCTGTCAAAATACCAATGACATTATTCTCAGAAATAGAAAGAAATGCTAAAATGATGTATGGAACCTGACCTCAGTATATACTACAAGGCTATAATAACCAAAACAGCATGGTGCCAGCATAAAAACTGACACATAGATCAATGGAACAGAACAGAGAGCTCAGAAATAGACACATATATAGCCAACTAATTTTTGACAGAGGTGTCAAGAAAACAGATGGGGAAAGGACAGTGNTTTATTAGATGGGAGGAATACATTTAAGAGATGTATTGTCCAACATGGTGACTGTAGTTAACAATACATTGTATTCTTGAAAAATGCTAAGAAAATGGATGTAAGTAAAGTGTTCTCACTGCAAAAAATGATAATATGCAAGGTAATGCATTTGTTAATTAACTAGACTTAGTCATTCCACAATGTATATATAGGAGGGTACTTCAAAAAGTTCATGGTAAGATTATGTTATCTTTAAATTCTATTTCTCCACAAACTTTTCAAAGTACGCTCATATTTCAAAACATCATGTTGTGTCAGTTTTTTAAAAATAAATAAATTTTTTTTTTCCTTTTTGTCTTTTTTCATGACCGGCAACGGATCGCAACCCTCAGNCATATATAGCCAACTAATTTTTGACAGAGGTGTCAAGAAAACAGATGGGGAAAGGACAGTGTCTTTAGTGTTGAAAAACTGGATATCCACATGCAGAAGAATAAAATTAGACTCTTATGTCCCACCATATATGTAAATCAACTCAAAATGGATTACAGGCTTAAAGGTAAGACCTAAAACAATGGAGCCATTGGAAGAAAACATAAGGGAAAAGTTCCATGACATTGATCTAGGCAAGGATTTTTTTGATATGACTCAAAAGCACAGGCAATAAAAGCAAAGGTAGACAAATGGGATTGCATCAAACTTAAAAGCTCTGCACAGCAAAGGAAAGAATCAACAAAGTATAAAGACAATAAATAGAATGGGAGAAATATTTGCAAACTATACACCTGTTAAGGAGTTATATCTAAAATATGAGTACTACGAAAATTTTATGGACAAATAGAATTAAAAGATAGCACAAATCTTTTCATGAATGTTTTGAAGAACTCTCATGTATATTGAACTCAACCAACTCAATCTCAAGAAAACAAGTAACCCAATTAAAACATGGCCTTAGGACCTGAATAGACAATTTCTCAAAATAAGACATACAAATGGCCAACAGGTATATGAAAAAGTACTTAATATCACTAATCATCAGGGAAATGCAAATTAAAACCATAATGAGATATCACTTCACATCTGTTAGAATGGCTGTTATCAAAAAGACAAAAGATACAAGTTTTGGTGGGGATATGGAGAAAAGAAGAATCCTTGGACACTTTTGATGGGAATGTAAATTGGTATAGCCATTATGGAAAACAGTACTGAAGAGTCTCAAAAAATTAAAAATAGAACTACCATCTGATCCAGAAATCCCACTACTTGGTATATATACAAATTAAATGAAACCAGTTATGTCATGCAGATATTTGCTTTCCCATATATATTACAGCATATTCATAATTGCCAAGATATGGAATCAACCTAAATGTCTATCAGTGGAAGAATGGATAAAGAAAATGTGGTATATGTGCACAATGGAATACTACTCAGCCATAAAAAGAAAGAAATCCTGTCAATTGCAACAATGTGGATAAATCTAGAGATCATTATGCTGAGTGAAATAAGCCAGGCATAGAAAGACAAATACTGCATGATCTCACTCATGTGGAATCTCAAAAAGTTAACTTCATAGAATTAGAGAGTAGATGTGGTTACCAGGGGTGGCTGAGATGGTTGGGGGATATGTTGGTGAAAGGATACACAATTTTTATTAGATGGGAGGAATACATTTAAGAGATGTATTGTCCAACATGGTGACTGTAGTTAA
>NW_007726816.1:986824-989668 GCF_000696425.1 Galeopterus variegatus | reverse complement strand
TTTATTAGATGGGAGGAATACATTTAAGAGATGTATTGTCCAACATGGTGACTGTAGTTAAAAATACATTGTATTCTTGAAAAATGCTAAGAAAATGGATGTAAGTAAAGTGTTCTCACTGCAAAAAATGATAACTATGCAAGGTAATGCATTTGTTAATTAACTAGACTTAGTCATTCCACAATGTATATATAGGAGGGTACTTCAAAAAGTTCATGGTAAGATTATGTTATCTTTAAATTCTATTTCTCCACAAAGTTTTCAAAGTACGCTCATATTTCAAAACATCATGTTGTGTCAGTTTTTTAAAAATACATAAATTTTTTTTTTTCCTTTTTGTCTTTTTTCGTGACCGGCAACGGATCGCAACCCTCAGTGTCGCGCCCATACCAGACCGGGACCGGCAACGGGATCGCAACCCTCGGTGTTGCTCCCGCACCTCGCTCAGCCAGTGAGCGGCCGGTGGTCTGTATGTGGGATCCGAACCCTTGGCAGAAGCACCGCCGCGCTCCCAAGTGGCGCACTGTAGCAGTGCGCCACCAGGCCGGCCCAAAATACATAAATTTTTAAAATATTCTATATTATTTGTATATCTACCAAGTGTTCTAACTTATAAAAAACATGTTTTACAATTTGGAAAACATAACTCATCAAAGGCCTTAATATCTTTTAGTGGAATTTGCATACTGTATGCTTTGCTTTTCCTGTTTACCTCTCAATATGATTATCTTTTTACCCCTGGGATCTCTTGATATTAATAAAGGTAGCAAATCAGTTGTTATTGGAATGTGCACAGAATTTATTTTAAAAATCTTGAGACAGTGAATCTATTGAGACAAACAAATGAGGTTCCTAGGCTAAAGTTCAAATTTCCTTAACATATAAGCTGTCATTGTTACAAATTCCTGAAAAATGAACAAGGAAATTGGCTCTTAAAGAACATGGTCATGCCATTTAAAATGCTTTACATTTTCTCTTTTTGTTAGAAAAATGAAGAAAATATGTTTAAATTACTCATTTTCCCACCCCCGAATAGATATTTTCTTTTGGTTCAAATGCATACATTGTATTTGCCTTAACAGTGAACATATCATTTCATATTCTGCCTCTGTTACTTAACAATATATAATAAGCATTTTCTCATGATTTTACACTACCTTCATGATGATTATTTTTAATAACTTCCTAAGAGTCCATCCTAATGAGATATACTCTATTTAATCCATTATTTTATTGTTAGACCTTTAGGTTGTTTCTGACTTCTTGCTGTTATACCTAAGACTGCTGTGAATGCCTTTGAGCATAAAGCATTATTTGTTTTCTTCAATTATTTACTCTGAGAATATATTCCCAGAAAGTAGGATTGATAGTTAAAGGCATTTTGTATGTTATTATTTAAGAATTCTGTTTTTTAATTTTGTTTTGTTTTGCTTTTTCAAGCCCTTTTGAAACTGCCAGGGCCAAATTTCACATTTTTAAACAAGTATATGATACTTTGAATTTAGTTGCTCTTCTTATAAAAGCTTGGGAAATTATTGGTGGTTAAACACAGAATCTATAGACAGCTTCTTTTCAGTGAAATAAATTGTAATTCTGAATATTCTCCTGCCTAGATATTTGTACATTAAACACCATGAAACACAGGCAAGCAATCTACTAATCTGACAGAAATCAATTCAGATAACTGAAGTTTTCTACATAAATGTGCCAATAATCATAATTTGAATATATTCTCCCAAACTGCACAGATGACCAGTCACCAAATACATACATAACATTTTTTATGTGCTCCATTTAATTAAAAAAATAACCTGTAACAGTCTGTGCTGCAAACTGTTTTCTCTGCCCCAAAGAAAACACCTCTAATTTAGTAAATGCAGAAAGCATACAATTTAAGTGAAATTTATAAACTGACACAGAAGCTCAATTTAAACAGATGTCATAGTCAAAAAAATTTTACCCTGCATACCTGTATTAGTTAGTAGATGTCAAAATGTCCAGCTTGAAAGCAATAGAATAATGGGGCCACTCAGTTATAGATTTCATTTTTATTGGCCTCTTATATTCAGTCCAATGGTGTTACATAAGCTCCTTCCTGGCAAGCAGGAATACATCATCAATTTTTTTTTTTTTTTGACAGTTTTGAAAGCCTACTATTCTAATTGCTGTTTCACTATCCCAGTCTCTATGGAAGATTCCAATATGTTAACATAATTTCAGATTCACTCTTCTCAAGTGTGCTGGCATCTGAGCAGCTCCATCTGAAGGAGCCTTCTTGAGTGGCCAGATCTGTTTAAAAAATTTTAGAGATGACTTCAACTTTACATTTTTCTTATACGCATTCATACCACTCATACACAGTGTCCTTGGCAACTACTCAATTTTTAAAAGGTTTTTAAAATTCCAAATGACATGATGGATTGATTATTATAATAATGCCAACTAAATATTTATTGAGTGCCTACTCTGTGCTAGGCATTATTCTAAGCACTTTATATTTATTTTTTTTATCCTCACAACAATCCTAAAAGAAGGGGACTATATTATTTCTGCTATTTTACTGAAGAGGGAATTGTGATACAGAAAGTTCAAGCACCTTGCTGCAAGTAGGAGTAGGAAGAGAAAGCTATTCAATGGTAAAAATCAAGATTCAAATCCAGGCTTTCTACCTTGAGAGTCTAACCAATTAACCACTACAGATACTGTCTTACCCCTTGATTATGTGAGCATCTTCTGTGTTGGTTTGCTTCCACTTTTTTAGTTTCCTCTTGAGAAAATCAAGATATCACTGGACACACAACCCTACAGATCTCAAGCAATTGATGATCCCTCGGTTGCCTTCCA